>NC_091121.1:40660286-40837786 GCF_040183065.1 Periplaneta americana | reverse complement strand
GAAAAGAACGAAGCTGTATATAGTTAAGATCGCACCAATAGACCTACTGATTGATGGGAGGGAACTATGGACAATGACGAGAAACCAAGAGAGTACAATACAGGCTTCGGACATGCAATTTCTTCGCCAAGTGAAAGGATATACACTGGCGTTCAAAGATACCTGACCTCTACTAAATAATCGATAGCGGTCGATAATTTGTTCGTGTAAGTGTGGCTTCCTTAGTTATTACCTCTATGAACAGATGGCGAAGATAACAATCAGTGTCGCCAATAGTAGCCTACATAAATATACCCGCAGTATAGAATTCAAAATTTAATCCCCATCTAATGATTGTAAAAAGCACTAACTTCAGCGAGAAACCGCTGATACTGTCAATTATGAGAATATATTTATACTTAATCTACATCACAATTTTTCCTAACATATTTTTAAGTGTCCCAATAAGAGAGTCACCTATTGATAACTAGCAGAACTATTTCAAAGCTTGTCATTTTTTTTTTTTAATATCTTTAGTTCTGACTTCAAAGCTCAGACTGTTTAACACAAATGTAAAATCAGTTCTCCTCTATGGTTGTGAAACATGGAAAATTGCGGATGTAATAAATAAAAAGATACAGACGTTCGTCAACAGATGTCTGAGGCGTATTCTAAATATAAGATGGCCGGAAATAATAGCAAATGAAGAACTGTGGAGAAGAACTAACCAATCACAAATTAGTTACCAAATAAAACAAAGAAAATGGAATTGGATAGATCACACGCTGAGAAAGCCAGATGGAGCTATTGAGAAGACTGCAATTGACTAGAATCCACAAGGAGTAAGGAAGAGAGGACGGCCTAGAAAAACATGGTAACGATCAATAGAGAGATGTGGGAAAAGCTGGAAAGAGGTGAAATGGGTGGCTGGCGACAGAGTACGCTGGAGGAACTTCACTCCTGCCCTAGGAGCAACAGGATATAAGTCAAGAAAGTAAGTCAAGAAAGAAATGAAGTCGATGCATAAAAGGAGGATGAAGAAGAAAACAAACAAAGAAAAACTAGAAAGAGGGACTCAGAAGAAGAAGAAGGAAAATAAGACGATGCATAAGTAAAAAGATGTTGTAAAATGGAACAAAAAAATAGAAAAGTTCACAGAAGAAAAAAGGAAAAGTAGAATCTGTGCATAAAAACGAAGAGAAAAAGGTGGAAGAATACAACTAGAAAGCAAATACGAAGAGAGAGAAAAAATACGATAGGGAAAGCAAAGAAGGCAGAACAATAATAATAACAAGAAGGACGGAAATGAAAAAGAAAGAAAACTATGGTGATACCACAGTCTAGTATATACAGTCACGAAGCTCAATACGTAGTAAATATGCATCCGTAGATAGTTGCTAACCACTAGGATCGCTACTATCGCCTCATTACAGACAATGCGAAATAGTACCGGCACAGTCTATTGTTCCTAGCACCCTCACAACTCAAGCTTCATGACTGTATATACTAGACTGTGGTGATACTGATAGATGTAATGATACAGATTTCATTCGTATTCGTAACGAGCGGCGTTCATGTTCGTCTCGAGCCCCACTGCTATGCATCACACTCCCCTCCGTCATCATCAGGGAACGGTTTCCACGTTATATATTGTTATGGGCCTTTACCTCGGGGTTAGGAATGTCAAGGCACCGAAGAAAGGCCCTCCGACGTAATACACTGGGCAGCGATGAGGTCATCCATAGAACCGTTACAGGGTCGTCCTGCGGTCACCGAAAGGGGGATGGTATAAAAACACGTGAAGGAAGGGTTAGGAAATTTTAACTACGTCATCCAGACGCATGTTATTAAAGCCTGTTTCCTTGAGGCCTAGAATCTAATCTTGTCTATGTTTCATGTGTTAAAATATTTGCAAACGGATGTTGCATTTTGCGATATAAAATTCATCCGTAATATCAGATGGTACCTGCGATTTCTATTGTAGGAACCTGATCAGAGTCAATTACTACTACCTTCAATTACTACCTCAGCTCTCTTCCGTTACAATTTATCTAATACAAAATAACAAAACGGAGTCCCGAAATCATTTTTTATAATTTTTATTTTTCGTTTTTCAATTTTGTTCTTCACACTGCAATTCACGGAAAATTCCTAGGCAACTTCTCTGGCTCATAGGTAATACGCCTCTGCGGAAGTGTAGGAAGATTGAATTCTCTAGGCTCATCGGCTAGCCACATGACGGCATACAGCGAGCCACGACACACTTTGAACTAAACACCCAGCAGAACAATATGAAATATACAGACACACGAAAACATATCCCAACGAAATTCTCAACACACAACTCAATTTCAGAACACACACACTCTTTGACTCTACATTTCACCACACGAACACACCCTCACAGGAAACAAAACAAGAGGCGCCAAGACCAACAACGACCAGTTCTGAGGATGACCCATAAAAGGTCGAAACATGTAAACAAGGTACGTTAGAATTTAACACAAGAAAGACTTATCATACATATTCCGAAGTGATACAGTGTTAAAAGTTGTGTAATCAAGATGTAAAATATTACTGTATCAATATTCTAACAAGCTTATCGTGATGAAAATTGTCGTATAAATTTAAGATAAAATAAATTATTTCACAAAATACTATAGGCCTAATATGGTGAAGATTGCATGTGTAATAATAATAATAATAATAATAATAATAATAATAATAGTAATAATAATAATAATGATAATAATAATAACAATAATAACAATAATAATAATGAATTTAAGTATAGGCTAATCACAAACGGGGGCGCGCAGTTAAGACGTAACACTACAAAGTTGGAATGTCGCGGGTTCGTTTCGCGATGGGATCATGAAGCTTCTCCACTGATCTAATTCTTCGGCCCTGGGATTTACTCAGCCTCTAAAGAAATGAGTACATTTTCTTGAAGGTAAATGCGGCAGGCACGTAGGACTGACATATCCCTACTGCTATCAATGCCGATTGTTTCTGAAGCTGGGTCTTAGCCTTCCGTTACTCTGTGGGCTTTCATGGTCTGTAATGGAAAAGACTTTAAAATTTATCCTTCCATTTACCTAATATGTTACGACAACCTTTCGGCATTTTCCTTTTTTCCAGGTTTTTTTCAGTGAATCGGCGACCATGGGCTGAGACAAGTGGCCTAATGTCTTGGAATTCACATAGTTTCCTCCTCGCAGACACAAATTCCCTCGCAAGGACTCAGACTCGCTACCATTCAGTTATTTTTCTCCCTCTTATAATCATCAGCATCAAGACCAACAACAGTAATATCAAGAACTGAACTCCTGTGTTGCATGGACCACGGGCTTGTTTTTTTTAATTGGGTTATTTTACGACGCTGTATCAACAACGGGCTTGTTCAATACAATTTATACTCGTAAATCTATAATGGCTCAACCGGAACCTGAACTCAGGCTCTCTAGCTTCGGAAGAACAGAGAAATAAGAATGAAAAATCAACATTTTGCAGAATAAAAGAATCAAGAAATATGTTAACATTAAAACAAATGCATTAGGCCTAATAAATAACAACTCTCTCGTTACCAAGACATTTCTCTGAGAAACAAGAGACAATCATTTTCGACGATGAGCTTTTTATAAATCTCCACTTTTATACAGAGTGAAAATGATTGTAAAAATTTGTGCGTAACGCAATAGAGTGTCGGTAAAAAAAATCACTTGATGCAACGGGAAGAAGAAGGGAATACAAGAATGAATGAAAGAAGATCCATTGACCCAACCCTTCTCCCTGTATAATGCAGCTATTAACTGGTCAGATGGGTTACTCAGCTGGTCTAATCACAATATAGGCAATGCATTGTGTTGTCTAGCGGGCGGAGAGAGCAAGGGGAACCACAACAGGTTATTAGCCGTGTTCTGTTGCATCCACCGCGGTTACTATTATTTGCAATCGCATTAGTCATTTTCTTTCCGCGCTCTCCGCTTTTTTTTTATTTGGTCGCCGGGTTAAGCAGATATCCCCGGGCAGTTTGTCGTACGCAGAGCTGGCATTAAGTGTGTATGTAGACTACTACTTAATCATCTCCATTATACTCTTACATACGAGATTCTGTGTTATAGCTATGTACTTATTTTCGATTCGGTTGAGATTAAAAGAAACGCCAAGAGTATCTTTATTGACTGTAATACCATCTTTTAACTGTATGCTTGGTTTGGGTGTATTAGTCACCGTACTGAAAATATGTATAACTGGACAGAACAATGATTCATGTGCCAGTTTTAGGAAACTAAGAATTTTTTTATTTCATTGGCGAATCATCATCATCATTATCATCAATTTCCCAAGATTGAGTTCGTTGACTTGTAATGTCCTTATTTTGGGATAATTCTGTGTTGTTTGGGTAAAGGGAGATAAGTCATAAAAATGAGTTTGGAGATAAATGAAAATTAAACATCAAACCCTTATTGCAAATAATTTTCTACACAAATAAAACACATCAAATGCTAGTATTCTTTTCATTTTTGCACACCCACTTGTATAATTTAACTTGTGTGTTCATCAAGGGAAAAATTCCATCTGCACAAAAAAATGACTTATCCCCCTTTACAGAATTATGAGCCACCACTAATCATTCATCAGTAGGGAACGGAAATCTAATTCTATACTTATTTTGTTTTCGTCCTAGACGTGTGTTATTCAGATATCTCTACGTTTCGTGTACACAGGATCCCCCTATTAAAAATTCTATACGACCTAAATCGCCTAACTGGACCATATACTCCTATAAAACCTAAAAACTATGTTTGCGTCTGAAAAGACCCGTTTTAGTATCTTGCGTATATTTAACATAAAAATACCAACACTAAAAATAAAAAAAAAACATGACCGAAAAACTAAACAAAATGCTATTTAAAATGTAAAGAAAAGTCTTACAGACAAACAATGGTCTCAAAGTTCGTTCCATATTCGTCTTAGAAGGGGAGGGAAGAAGATTTTATCCAATTTCCCGGAACCGAATTTCGTTTGGAAAAGTCTACCCTACAATCTTTTCGTTGTAAGAATAACCTTACTGTAAACAATGGCACGTGACTGAAGTGAGGCTTGATTGGCCGCAGTTTGACGTCAGCGATTCTCAGTAAGTGACCCCGCCCACTGTTGTACATTCTGTTCCATGTTAAACATTTCCCGTTACTCGTCAAAGTAGACCTAACCTCACTACCATGCATTCGTTTTCTTAGGAAACTGTTACTTTATAATTAATTAATTGGATTGAACTCATATATATATATATATATATATATATATATATATATATATATATATATATATATATATATATATTCAACACTATTTCTTTCTCTCCGCTTTTGAGAGGGTTTTCACTCTTATGTTTAGTACCGGTAACTGCAACATTGAGGATATTATCACGTGCTTACGAGAACAGTTCAAATGGCGCCAGCGTATTACTCTTAGTATTCATCCACTGAAAACGTAAATAACAAAATATAAAAGTAGCTTTTCTTTTACATAAAGTTTTTAGACATGAGTGAAGTTATATGTTTCATCATATTTAATAACTATAATTAAATTTTTATTTTCAAATAATACAAGATTATGGTTTCCAAATACGGAACTATATTTTCCGGCGTCATGTGTGTGTTTCGAACTGTGAGCCAATCACGGGTATGACAGCCACGTGCTTGTGTTTACACTAGGATTTTTCTTACAGCGAAAATGGTATAGCATAAAATGGATGGTAGGTTGTTCAGATAGGGCGAAAACTTACAAATTAGTTTTCGCGTCATTGCGCCTCCATTATGCGTAATGGAACTGGCCAATCAGCAATCAGTCTCTTTCACTGATAGAAGTTCAGTCTTCAGTTCAATAGCACTAATTAATTCTCTTAATAAATTAATATCTAGAATCGAAAATATTATAAGTAGTTTCAAGTCTTCACATATAGTGCGCCAATCATATGTCTTTTTACGATGAAAGAGTAATGGAACGGAGAAAAATTCTCTCCGGCGCCGGGATTTGAACCCGGGTTTTCAGCTCTACGTGCTGATGCTTTATCCACTAAGCCACACCGCATACAACCCCGGCGTCGGATAGAATCGTCTCAGATTAAGCTCCAACTTAATCTGAGCTCCAGCTTAATCTGAGACGATTCTATCCGACGCCGGGGTTGTATCCGGTGTGGCTTAGTGGATAAAGCATCAGCACGTAGAGCTGAAAATCCGGGTTCAAATCCCGGCGCCGGAGAGAATTTTTCTCCGTTCCATTACTCTTTCATCGTATGATGACGCAGAATATCTGCATGGAAATATCATATGTACTTCGGTACATTAAAATAATATGATATGCGTAAATCACTTCGTGATTTAAGACGGCGCTTATTCCGTCGATCCCGGCCAACTAGTCACTCATAACGAGTGCACCTCAGCACATGTGTGGACTTCGGTCCTATGTTCATAGACATCTATGACGTAGTGCAGAGGGCGGCCACTAGAGGGAACCCAAGAGTTGGAGCTTAATCTGAGACGATTCTATCCGACGCCGGGGTTGTATCCGGTGTGGCTTAGTGGATAAAGCATCAGCACGTAGAGCTGAAAACCCGGGTTCAAATCCCGGCGCCGGAGAGAATTTTTCTCCGTTCCATTACTCTTTCATCGTATGATGACGCAGAATATCTGCATGGAAATATCATATGTACTTCGGTACATTAAAATAATATATATGATATGCGTAAATCACTTCGTGATTTAAGACGGCGCTTATTCCGTCGGATCCCGGCCAACTAGTCACTCATAACGAGTGCACCTCAGCACATGTGTGGACTTCGGTCCTATGTTCATAGACATCTATGACGTAGTGCAGAGGGCGGCCACTAGAGGGAACCCAAGAGTTGGAGCTTAATCTGAGACGATTCTATCCGACGCCGGGGTTGTATGCGGTGTGGCTTAGTGGATAAAGCATCAGCACGTAGAGCTGAAAACCCGGGTTCAAATCCCGGCGCCGGAGAGAATTTTTCTCCGTTCCATTACTCTTTCATCGTATGATGACGCAGAATATCTGCATGGAAATATCATATGTACTTCGGTACATTAAAATAATATGATATGCGTAAATCACTTCGTGATTTAAGACGGCGCTTATTCCGTCGGATCCCGGCCAACTAGTCACTCATAACGAGTGCACCTCAGCACATGTGTGGACTTCGGTCCTATGTTCATAGACATCTATGACGTAGTGCAGAGGGCGGCCACTAGAGGGAACCCAAGAGTTGGAGCTTAATCTGAGACGATTCTATCAGACGCCGGGGTTGTATGCGGTGTGGCTTAGTGGATAAAGCATCAGCACGTAGAGCTGAAAACCCGGGTTCAAATCCCGGCGCCGGAGAGAATTTTTCTCCGTTCCATTACTCTTTCATCGTATGATGACGCAGAATATCTGCATGGAAATATCATATGTACTTCGGTACATTAAAATAATATGATATGCGTAAATCACTTCGTGATTTAAGACGGCGCTTATTCCGTCGGATCCCGGCCAACTAGTCACTCATAACGAGTGCACCTCAGCACATGTGTGGACTTCGGTCCTATGTTCATAGACATCTATGACGTAGTGCAGAGGGCGGCCACTAGAGGGAACCCAAGAGTTGGAGCTTAATCTGAGACGATTCTATCCGACGCCGGGGTTGTATGCGGTGTGGCTTAGTGGATAAAGCATCAGCACGTAGAGCTGAAAACCCGGGTTCAAATCCCGGCGCCGGAGAGAATTTCTCTCCGTTCCATTACTGTTTCATCGTATGATGACGCAGAATATCTGCATGGAAATATCATATGTACTTCGGTACATTAAAATAATATATATGATATGCGTAAATCACTTCGTGATTTAAGACGGCGCTTATTCCGTCGGATTCCGGCCAACTAGTCACTCATAACGAGTGCACCTCAGCACATGTGTGGACTTCGGTCCTACGTTCATAGACATCTATGACGTAGTGCAGAGGGCGGCCACTAGAGGGAACCCAAGAGTTGGAGCTTAATCTGAGACGATTCTATCCGACGCCGGGGTTGTATCCGGTGTGGCTTAGTGGATAAAGCATCAGCACGTAGAGCTGAAAACCCGGGTTCAAATCCCGGCGCCGGAGAGAATTTCTCTCCGTTCCATTACTGTTTCATCGTATGATGACGCAGAATATCTGCATGGAAATATCATATGTACTTCGGTACATTAAAATAATATATATGATATGCGTAAATCACTTCGTGATTTAAGACGGCGCTTATTCCGTCGGATTCCGGCCAACTAGTCACTCATAACGAGTGCACCTCAGCACATGTGTGGACTTCGGTCCTACGTTCATAGACATCTATGACGTAGTGCAGAGGGCGGCCACTAGAGGGAACCCAAGAGTTGGAGCTTAATCTGAGACGATTCTATCCGACGCCGGGGTTGTATCCGGTGTGGCTTAGTGGATAAAGCATCAGCACGTAGAGCTGAAAACCCGGGTTCAAATCCCGGCGCCGGAGAGAATTTCTCTCCGTTCCATTACTGTTTCATCGTATGATGACGCAGAATATCTGCATGGAAATATCATATGTACTTCGGTACATTAAAATAATATATATGTCTTTTGTTTCACTCGAGGTTCTGTTTTCTTTGGCAGTCCTTCTCGAGCTTCATTATAGCAGAACTAAGGTCAAATCACTTAACATTCTTTCAGTCAGACACGAGAGTAAAGCAACTTTAACACTGTACGTTATCTCGTTACATTTATTGTTATTGTGAACTTGCCGCAGGGTGGATATCTTAAAGTAATTTACTGAGTCTTCAGCACGCAATGGAAAGTTACGAATAGACCGAAATTCATTTCATTAATATTTAGCGAACGGTTCTGACGAAAGCATTCCTAACTCTACAAAGAAATAAACAACAGAGTTTAAACTTACGATACTAATGCCATAATTATATACTCGTAGGTCTTTCTCGCTACTTGAGATATCCGTACCACTATTTTGTCATCATTATGGCTAGGATTTTGATGAAATTGCATCTTTTTTCTAGTAAGCCAGAAACATTGCTGCTTTTAGTTATGTTATGTGATAAACTGAATGTTTTAAAAATTATTTGTTAGGGCATTTTTTTTGCATTTTTTACCTCTTACAACTCATAAGAGCATTTTTTTGTTTTATTCGTTCATTTTTGGGGTATTTTCATTTAATCTTAGCCATAAATCCCCATTATTAATGTAAAATATTATTTATTTCCTTTGATATTTTCGCTACATATTTTTTCAATTAATACTCATTATTTTGTATATTATTTTAATCGTTTTCCCCACACAAATATTGTCATTTTAACGTAGGACACCCTCACGTAATGGATCAGTCCAACCATCCCTTCAATATAGACTCCTCTATACCTGCTAGTTCCGGATAAGAGTGGCCTTGTGGTGGACTACATGGAAGTACATCTGGTACAATGATTAATTAAAGTGTACTACAGACGTGGACAAATTATTAGAATAAAACGTTTTTCTTGGAAACATAATATAATTCGTCATATCAACTATCAGTATAATTCACAGAGTCTCTATTGTTGTAAATATGATTGTTTACATCTTTCGGTATATTTTTCCAATGGTTAAGTATATTTTGTCTGGCTGTGTTGGTACTACTGGCGTTTTAATTATATACTGCAGAAGATATTCAACAGTCTGTTCTCCCATGGCCTGCAAGAAGACCGGACATGAACGAAATTGAAAATTTGTGATCTATACTGAAGAAGAAAGTGAATAAAAAGAGGCTTACAACAAAACATGGACTCATTTAAGCACTGTCTGATATCTGGATAAATGATGGTTATATTCAAAGAAAGTGTCAAACTCTGGTTTCCAGCATCCCTGACAAAATCAACGTGTTAATAAAGAATAAGGGAATGTTCACAAAATATTAGTAACCTCCAGACTCAATTTTCTGTTCATTATTTCTGTGCAAAATACATTTTTGTTCATTATTTCTGCCGATAAATACAGCGTTGTTGCACATACGATTAATTCAGTCTAATAATTTGTCCACGTCTGTACTTAGAAAGAATGGAATGCGCACATAAACAGAGCTGGTAACTCAATACTTATTAAAATAGCATGAGATATGTTTCCCAATGGCAAAAGAGATGTGGGCCGACCGAGAAAACGGTGGAAGGAAGGACTGATGTCAACTTCTACTGAATCGTCTCCTGTGTGAAGACAAACAGGTCACGTGCCTATACAGAAGAAGAAGAAGAAGAAGAAGAAGAAGAAGAAGTATTACTTAGAAAAATTATGTAAAATTAAATAAACTTGAATGTTGGTGATAGAATTTAATTTAATTACTAATCTAAATATTAATATTCCTACTGAGCCAATTATCTAAGATCAATTTTTAGGGCATTTTAAGGGCATTTTTGAAAGATTTTTAGTTCATAAATGCATTGTTTTAGGACATTTTTTCATGATTTATAGGTCATCAAAATCCTAGCCCTAGTCATTATCACCATCATTATCGATGTAAGTCAAACCAGCTCAGTCAGTTGGCAATTCTACAGAAAGAGAATCGAGATAGATGACTATGTAAGATTTTAAAGCGAGGAATTTAACTTGGAAAAACTCAACGCTTGAATGAAAAAAAAAAATATAGTATTACACTTTTAATTTATACTTGGTATTGAGTTTATATAGCTATATTAAAACCATAATAGTGAGATAAGTAAACCCCAAAGAGATATTCACAGAACGAGACAAAGTTATTGTAGCTTTGCTGTTGACAGCGTTTACTACCTATAGGCCTAGTCTAATGCATGATAAAGTTTGTGTATTTTTTTTAATGATATCGAAAATTCAGGTTTTATCATTTCAGTGCAGAGCAGGTGGTAATAGAAATCAGACCACTCTTAACTCCTCATCTCACACGAGCTTTCCAATGCACAAAGCTGGCCGCCTTCACCATTTACTCCAGTGCAAGCACTAAGAAAACCAACATCCCATTCCACCCCCACATTCAAGAAAATTCCGAATGAAAATGCATCCTAACACTTAAGTACAAATCAGTTTGAGCAGCTGTATGCTAAATCAGTCTGCAAGTACACGATGTCTATTTGTAATCTATAACAACGGCTTGCATAATTTCGCGGAAGCTTAAAAAGAAGCTTCAAGTTTTGCACACAATATGACTACAAACTCTGAGGATCTATATAAGGGTGCAGAGTGACATAGTTGTAGATTACATTAACATGTCGTCAGGTGCTATAGTGGGATCGTAAACTTTCATGTACCCCAGCACTAACACACAATACGTGACAAGTACTCATTGTTAGTGGTAACTATAGATGTCATGTGGTTTCACCGCAAGGTATAAAGTTCAGCTTTACAGCTCGTCTTGCAGTACATTATTTAGACGTCATATTTATAACCAAACAGAACTGAAAACAATTCAGAAGCATAATAAATGTAATTATTCTACTTAAGGCTGTTTTAATGTTAGACTACGCAGTAACAAATACATGGATTAAATTCCGTTAGAGAGGTGAATATCTGATTTTCTTAAGGTCTAGTATATTAGGACATAAATTATTATTTTTGAACTTATAGGCTATTAGTTATTATTTTAATGACTGGTCTCATTAACGGTAGAGCAAATGACCTTACTTCACAACCACATACGCCTCACTTGGGTCCGTGAACACAATAGCACATTGGTGTTCAAAGATATCTGACCCTTACTAATCGATAGTGATCGATCATTTGTTCGTGTAAATGTGGCTTCGTTAGTTATTACTTCTATGTATAGATGGCGGATACAACAGTCAGTGTCGCCAATAGTACCGGTACATAAATGTACCTGCATTATAAAATTGAAAATTTCATCCCCATCTAATGTAAAAAAAAAAAACACTGGATTTAGCAGGAAACTGGCAATACTTCAATTTTGAGAATAATTTATACTTAATCTACATCAGTGTTTTCCCAAAAATGTTTTTAACCATCCCAATAAAAGAGTCACCTATCAAGAACTAGCGGAACTATTTCAGCTTGTCAATTTGTTAGATCTTTGTTTCTGACAGCCCGTGGATAGAAAGTTCGCTTACATGATCAGAACATTTGAAGGTTAGATATATTTGAACGCCGGTGTACAAGAGGAAATGAAAGAGCTGACGAGTTAGCCAAAGCAGTAGTAGTAGCAAAACTCCCACCTACACTCTGCACCTCATATTGCATATCAGAAAATAAATAAAACAACAGAGTCTTCAAAATTGGAAATATAGACGGACGACAAGCAAAACCGGATCACTAACAAGAGACACCTTCTTCCCAACGATCTACAACCGACTCAAAAGCCATCATCTCACACCTACATATATATCAACACAATTTCTTTCTGGATATGAGAAACTACTGTATTAACTTAATACTTCGACAGATCAAACATATCAACAGTCATCGATACTACTCGTTCCTGTCGCGAAGGCTATCTTAGTGTGAAACACATTCTATTTGACTGTCCCATTCTTGAAATGAATAGACATTAATTAAAAACACATCTTCTGGACTGTAACGCCGATTAAAGCACTTCGCTATGTATATAAAGCGTTCCAGAAATCCACTGCCACAGAGAATTCATACATTTGTTGTATTATATATCTTTAAAACACTGCAGAGCAATAACTAATTAGTCATCATTATTTACGTACGTACATATACACTAACAACTCATCTTCTGCGGATCTCTTGACAAAAAACTAAGGAAGATACAAGTGAAGTGCTTTGTGTGTAGTGTGGAATGCGATATTGTATGAGGAAGAAACATGGATATTATGACGAAGTAGAGAGAAACGACTAGAAGCATTTGAAATGTGGATAGGCTATGGAGAGGAATGGCGCGTGTGAAGTGGAGAGAAAGAATAAGAAATGAATCTGTGTTGGAAAGAGTGGTTGAAGAAAGAATTATGGTGAAACTGATCAGAAAGAGAAAAATAAATTGGTTGGGCCACTGGCTGAGAAGAAATTGCCTACTGAAGGATGCACTGGAAGGAATGGTAAATGAGAGAAGAGTTCGGGGCAGAAAAAGATATGAAACGATAGATGACATTAACATATGTGGATCATATTATTCGGAGGCAAAGAGGAAGGCAGAAAATAGGAAAGACTGCAGAACGCTGGATTTGCAGTGAAAGACCTACCCTTCGGCAGAAAACTGAGAATGAATATAGCAAGTAAATTAAGGTTCTCTTAAGTGGAGATTTAATAATGATGTTAAATGTTATGTTTTATTTAACGACGCTCGCAACTGCAGAGGTTATATCAGCGTCGACGGATGTGCCGGAATTTTGTCCCGCAGGAGTTCTTTTACATGCCAGTAAATCTAATGACATGAGCCTGTCGCATTTAAGCACATTTAAATGCCATCGACCTGGCCCGGGATCGAACCCGCAACCTTGGGCATAGAAGGCCAGCGCTATACCAACTCGCCAACCAGGTCGACTATTTAATAATGATGATGATGATGATGATGATGATGATAATAATAATAATAATAATAATAATAATAATAATAATAATAATAATAATAATAATAATGAATGGAATAGGATAGAAGAAAATAGAACTTAGATGGAGCGTGAAATCGAAACCGGATATTTTATGACCATATGTTTTTTTTAAGTGAGAACTGAAAGATTAATTTAGCCTATGTTCTACCAGGTCCCGTTGCTAGTTAATGTGTTTTCGATTTAGCGACAGAAATTACACAGTGAGCTTTTAACACATGTAAGCACTACGCACACTGTAAGTAATAGACAAGTTAATGTAGTATGGTTTCCGGAGAACTGGTTAACATGATGCGGGTTTTCTGAGTTGCAGACGAGTTACTTGACAGTTTATAAAATCAATTTGAGCAATACAAAAATTACTGGCATGCGAAATAGATAATAAGTAATAGATAAATACACAAATATTTGCGAGTTCTGCATATACATTGTGCAAATCTCTAGTCAACTTACCTAAGTAATTTTAATTTGTTATTTATTTATTAGGGCATCGTTCTGCCCTATGTATTAGGTACTCGCACCATGTTGCACTTTTGATTACTGCATTTCCGATATGATACTGTAAACCCAATAAGGAACAAGCAAAGAACTCACGATAGAAAATACGCGTTCTAATAATAACAATTTCAAAGCCTTTGTTTCGTACAAAATTTAGTTTTAAAACTTATTTTTATTAGACTTTCTTTTCTTGTTTTTATGACTACTAGCACCTCTCAGTATAAATTGGAATATGCCTCAGTAATTTGGTCACCCACTTGCAAATCGTGTAGTAATCAAATTGAAAAAATTCAAAAACGATTCTCAAGGTATCTGTATTTTAGAAAATATCATTGTTCGGCCCTCCATAACAAAATTTCGTACAACAATCTACCTGCTGAATTTAATTCAATGTCTCTTGCCAGTCGTAGATTACTGGCTGGGCAACGTTTAGTGTATAAAATATTCAACGGTCTACTGGATAATATAGAAATATTATCACAAATCCAGAGTAACGCCGAACATCACATTTAAGAAATCGTCAACTGTTATATTATAAAAAGCCAAACACTTCGGCACATAAAAATTCACCAGTGTTAAAAATGTGTTCAAATTTCAATGAAATATGTAAAACATAGAATCTAGATTTCAACATTTCTTACATGAAGTATAAACATTTTCTTATTAATATGCTGAAGGTAGATTATTTTAAATAATATTGCTATCTAGGCTTATTTGTTACTCTGTAATTTGCCAATTATAGCTACATTTTACATTTTTGGCTATGATATCTATACTTATTTATTTTTCATTCATTTTTATTTTGTATTTTGTATTTTTCTGTGTCTTTTATTTAGGTAGTATCTATTTGTCTTGTTTTTGTTTCATTTTTCCATTTTTAATTTGTATTTACACTTGTATTTTCCATTTGTATCTGTTTTAGCTATTTTTTCATGTTATCTGCAATTCTATGTTTTAAACAAATATATAAGTACTGTCTGTTGTAAGTGGGGCTTTGCGGTGTTATAAAGAAAGAAAGAGAGAGAAGAAAGAAAGAAAGAAAGAAAGAGAGAGAAGAAAGAAAGAAAGAAAGAGAAGAAAGAAAGAAAGAAAGAGAAGAAAGAAAGAAAGAAAGAAAGAAAGAAAGATGGAAGGAAGGAATGAATGAATGAATGAATGAATGAATGAATGAATGAATGAATGAATGAATGAATGAATGATTTTAATGGAAATCACATTGAGCATTTCCTATCTTAATGTTGATGGACAAGTATTCTACTCATATCTCGAAAGATATTAATTTTAGAGCCTATATTTATTCGACTTTGTTTTCTTACTTTGATCAGTACTACCAATGCTCAAAATGTTGAATGTTTTTAATATCCTGTAAGCAAGCAGTATTCAGACGATTATGAGCATGACAATACGTAGAAATGTGTCTACACAGTTTACTCTACTTAGCCTACTTACTTACAAATGGCTTTTAAGGAACCCGAAGTTTCATTGCCGCCCTCGCATAAGCCCGTCATCGGTCCCTATCCTGTGCAAGATTAATCCACCCTCTATCATCATATCCTATCTCCCTCAAATCCACTCTACTTCTATTAAATTATTTTAGTTGTATATTGATCATTCATGACAGTAAATATAACTCGAGATCGATTTTATTAACCGTATTTTCCCCCTCCTACCGTATGCGGGGGTATGTTAAACTGACACAAAGTATTATTAAACGGTTATGAATATATAAGTAACCAAGCGAGGGTGTGGGTCTTGCGCATAACGAACGCATATTAAAATTTATTATTATTCTTTGCAAGCTTCGGTATTGACATACAAGCATGTGCTCCTTGTATTCCAGGTTACAACACTGCGTAACCAAAGTTATAGCTCATAAAATTCTCTCCTTTAACAATCCTCATGTGAAGCCGCAACTGACTCTATGTAATAAAACAAAAATCATCTCTTTTAAAATGTGTGGCTTGCTACTGCAAAGTGACGTTATTTATAGATGTAATGACTTCACTTAGCTTGTTAAAGTGTTGGCTATTTGATGTGTGTTTAGTGTGGTGTGGTAACTATAGGCTAGAATGAAACTGAAACCACAGGAAGTCTTTTTCTGCTAGAAACTGTCCGTAATTACGCTTCGTATCGTGAGCTTCTTCTACTGAATATTTTCACACAATTTCTTCAAGCCTTCTACGTTTCATATGTGCTGAAATCATCATCATCATTCTATAACTCTACGGCCCTTTGAGTTTAGCCTCGACTTCCTTTGTAATAGATGCCTATATGTCTCGATTATAAGGCCTTGTTTCTCCAACTTCTTACTCCCAGTTGTCTCAAATCATTTTCCATATCAAATTCGGCATCTTTCATTAGGATTCTCAACAATAAACGTTTTACGAGGTGAGATTGTCAGTCTCACGCTCAACCCCCAACCTGGAGGACCAGGGAAACTTGATTTCGGAGACCCGACTCCTAGGAGGTTGCCGTCACCTTGGCTACAGAGATCCTCCTGCCCTTTCGCAGTAGGCCACCTAACTGGGCCTCGGGTGCTGCCATTGGGCTATGAAAGACTCCTCCGCCACCAACTCCGAATGTGAACCCTGCAGCCAATTCACATCATCCTAGAAGACCTAATCTCAGGTTACCCCCAAGCACCTCTTCCAGGACCCCTGTCTCTCGCTAGTTCACTTACCCAGTCTGCCGAAGGGACTGGTTAATGTGCTGAAATAGTTTATTAAATTAATGACAATGATTTTCTGAATGAATAAAAATATAACCTACGGAATAACAAATCAATGACATGAAGGAAGTATGACATAAACCAATTAATAAATAGATTATTGGCAGAAGAAATGAACTGACTGTAGCCTATAGCTATATAAAATAATCCGTGGCGCTACAGCCTGTGAAGGGCCTAGACCGACCAGCCGGCTGCTGGCTTCACGCCCACATGCCGAAATAGAGGTGGACGATCATCCAACCAGAATGGGAGTAGATCGTATGGTTAGCACGATGATCCCTCCAGCCGTTATAGCTAGTATTCGCAACCGGATTTCGCTACCTATCGTAGCTCCCCAAGTGCATCACGATGCTGGGTGGGCACCGGTCCCATACACTGGCCGAAATTTCATGAGAAAATTTCTTCCCCCATGAGGACTCGAACCAGCGCGCATTCCGTAACGCGAGTCCTAGGCAGGATGCCTTAGACCGCGACGCCACGGCGCGGGACCATAGCTATATACAATAACTAAAAATAAGGACGTACAAGCGAGGCTATCTTTGGAAGGGATGTTTAATTTATTGGTAGTTGTAGCTAAATTGTCCAACTTATTCAATTTTAAAATTAGGCTACTGTATCATAATGAATTTATTTTAAATATTATATGAAAAATACTAAAAATGCGATTTCCAGGCTTTATTCGATCGAACCCTATTATTATTATTATTATTATTATTATTATTATTATTATTATTATTATTATTATTCATAAGTGATCTCGCAGCTTGCCATGCATCTGAACCTTGCCGCCAATGAGACGAGCCACGTCGAATCCATCCTGTTTATTCCATGATAATCTCAATACCTTACGGACTATGATATAATTTTTAAAACACAGTAGAGAACGCGTTATGCATTTAGCCTTGTATTATATTCAACTGGCTCTCCTTTTTCAAAGGATTCATCATTGAATACAAAACATAGGACTTCTTTTTTATTTTATTCTATTTAGGATATAGTGGGTTGAGGTTGGAGGTATTTTATGGTCCCATTGTGTCTGGTTTGGAATTGTTTGGGGTAGGGGGAGAAAGGGGGGCCTTTCTGATGGTAGATCCTTCCCATTCTTGGTGTTCTGCCTTCGGGTCAGACAGACTTGTTCTTTTTTTACAAGGTAAGAAATAGAGTAGCTAACCACCCAGCTGGGTACGGGTCCGCGATTGTCGGAAACCAGTTCACGAGATTGTCCGTATGCATATCACTACTTGCCCGTTTATTCATTCTGTACCGACAGACATTCCTAAATTTAAACCCTCCAGTTTTCTCATTACGAAATCCCATAGTCTCAAGACGTCAAAAAATAAATAAATAAACAAGACGCTTGAAATACTCTGTGCAATGAATGTTCATATACGTGTAATAATGTCAAAACATTCTACCACATTTTACATTCTTTACTATTCTGTTTAACGTTACTGTCACATCGGACGACACTATTTTACTTGCTGGCCAACGCTACGGAGTACAGAGTGAAATAGATTTGCAGGAGAACTGTTTACGAGTAATGTTAGAAAGTCTGTCTGAGGCTGAATGTAGGCCTAGTAGAAGATTAAAATATTCCACTTTATATATATCAGGTCTCTACAAATAAATAATAATGTTTATATTGAAATAAACGGATTCAGAAAAATTGTGGGACATTAAAATATGCACTAATAAATGACGTAGAAAAAAACTCATTGATATATGGTCTTAAATGCTTAAGAAAAATAGCTTTATTAAGAGGGCTTGAAATCAAAGCAAATGAAACAAAACACATTACTTAATTCTTATCTTAAAGATAAGTTATTATAACACATCTACAAGTTTCTAGTTTTTTCTTTAGAAAAGTTAATGACTTCACACATCTCGGGAATGAAAACAATGAAATTTAAATTGAAACCTCAGAAAGAATTATGCACTAATAAATGACGTAGAAAAAAACTCATTGATATATGGTCTTAAATGCTTAAGAAAAATAGCTTTATTAAGAGGGCTTGAAATCAAAGCAAATGAAACAAAACACATTACTTAATTCTTATCTTAAAGATAAGTTATTATAACACATCTACAAGTTTCTAGTTTTTTCTTTAGAAAAGTTAATGACTTCACACATCTCGGGAATGAAAACAATGAAATTTAAATTGAAACCTCAGAAAGAATTCAGAAAGGAAGTCGAACTTAATGTAGCCTATAAATGTCTTATAGCTCCTCAAATCAAAATTGCTGAAGTGAAGCACTACCTTAAATGATAAAAGTCTATATCTCGAATTGCCTTGGCATATTAAACAAAAGCAGATAATAACGTAAGTTAACTGATGCAATTTGCAACAGACTTCAATATGCAAAGAGGGTTTAGTATTCTTTACTGAACACACTGAAGAGGAAGATAATTTCAAGGGAATCCAAATTACACATAGGTACAAGAGCATAATCTTTCATAACCCTACTTATATACCTGAAACTTAATAAAAAGCGTGAAGAACTTACATATTTGAAAATAATTGAAAGAAAGGTGTTGAGGAAAATATTTTTGCCACTTCAAGACAACATTAATGGAGAATGGGGACCCAGAAAAAATTAAGAAATTTACAATTTATATAGTCCTGAGCATCCATATATAATTGCAAAATTAAAAGCAGGACAATGAGGTCACGTTGAAAGCTCCATCAGAAAGGAAAATGGCATAATTAACTGGAAAAATATTTGTTGGATATAATAATAATAATAATAATAATAATAATAATAATAATAATAATAATAATAATAATAATAATAATTTGACTTGGTTATCAAATGTTCGGCATTCTGAACAATAATTTCAACATCGTACTTTTGGAATATGAGCTTGGATCTCCCAAGTAGATTTCAGTGCATTTGTTGTCCACCCAAAGTAATTACATGTACTACGCGTCCCTTGTTACATGACCGCTGAGCGCTGAAGTCGCCACTGTCGTTGTATACAAGACATCATAGACGATTACGGAGCGTGGGGCATTGAGGGGATCAAAGCATTCGTGGAGGGAGATGAGGCACTCTGCTAGTTCGTGGAATCAACACCGGTCAATTTACAACGGACAAGTAGTGTAGACCTACTGTGTACAAATTATATAATTCTGGAATAAACAAAGTTATGAATCATAAATTACGATTGGATTTCCATATTAATACCAAAAAATTGCTAAAAATATTTAACCTTAAAAATTGCCGTATGTTTTCAATTCGACATTGTGAATGAAAAGTTGGCAGGTAAGGGATTGTATTGTTTTGTAATGAATTATATTACATCCACTGCACTCTGCGATTCGTAAATGTCCCTCAGATATGCCATATACTTAGTTCGAGTTTAGAATAGCGAAATTTTAAACATTCAATATCGCAGTCACTATGTAAGGAATTCTAATAGATGGTATAAATATTTCGTTAAATATTAACTTAATTAGAAATAAATAAATAAATATATTAAGGTTATGTGTATATATATAAATATATATATATATATATGAAGAGTTTGCGGGAAAAACGATGAATGGCACAGTTTTGTTAAGGTTGATGTCATTATCTAATTCATGGATCACTACGAAATTTAATGTTGTTCTTATGAAAAATGGTGAAAAGGAGAATTATCACCACTAATACAGTAATCCTTTCCTTTATTTTCTATAGAAACAGCACTACATCTTGCAGTTATAGACTCAATTAGATCATTACCTAATCCTTAACAGAAATGTGACATTCATCGTTTTTCCCGCGAACTCTTCAATATTACTTTCTGGTGTTAACTTGAACTAAGTTTAAAAATATCTTAGTTGACTCAGTTATTTCTGAAGATTGCTACCAAGTCTAAACTAGTCAATGAAGATATTTTTAAACTTAGTTCACGTTAACACGAGTGATAGTATAGTGTTAAAAGTTGTGTAATCAAGATGTAGCCTATACTAAACTTAATATTAAAATAAGAAAGAATGCAGCTAATGGTCAAATGAGCATTTCCTTTCAAATTGTATGATAAAATGTATGAAAGTTCTTGAATAAATTATTATTATTATTTTTACTAGGTTATTTTACGACGCTTTATCAACAGCTTAGGTTATTTAGCGTCTGAATGAGATGAAGGTGATATTGACGGTTAAATGAGTCCGGGGTCCAGCACCGAAAGTTACTCAGCATTTGCTCGTATTGGGTTGAGGGAAAACCCCGGAAAAAACCCCAACCAGGTAAATTGCCCCGACCGGGAATCGAACCCGGGCCACCTGGTTTCGCGGCCAGACGTGCTAGCCGATAAATTATTATTAGTTACTATAAATACAGATGACATTATTGATATGACATATAGGCCTAAGCTTAATTTCGCTACAACGCTATACCGGTAATTTATTTCCAAGAGCTGCATCTAAAAAAATAACATAAAATGATACGTAGTCTATAATATAGAATCTATTAATAGTATTACGTTTGTATTTTTTACTAGGCATAGAGAACAATTTTGGCATGATTGTCACGTGGAGTTTTTAATATATTTACACAACGTAAATAAACCACCACCCCACATAGGCTGAATGTCATTAATAACGGTACACTCACATTCATTTTTAAACGCGTATAATATAGCGCTAATAGCTATTTTAGCATTTTACAACAGTGGCCTTCAAGTAGAATGTGACAGCCTTGAAAATCACCCAAATCGCAAACATTGTCGCCAGTGAAATCCATTGATTTACATTGAGATACATAAAACTAAAAGCAATAAAACGGTTGTTACATTTTTTACGTCTTGTTTTAATTATATTGCTGCTATAAAATTCGGAATAGCTTCGTGTTTTCGTATTCAAAAAAAGTTTCTATAGCAACTCATGTCGCCGGTTGCGATTTTCGTTCGTCGTAATTTTTCTTGAACAAAACACATTAGACTATCATGAAACCCTATCTTATTGAGAATTATCAGTACGTCCTATACCTATAGGCATTCCTATAGGCTACTATGTATGTGGATATGAGTATTTCTACTGAGATTTGTTCTACGTACGCCTATATAAACTCAATTAACAACATTGTTGTCATCATCATAATCATTTTTGGCTCGTTTTCTCTGATTTTATCGTTTACTAAAAGCTATGAATAGGCTAATCGCAAAGAGTGGGCGGGACTCACTCGTTATGTGGTGAGCATGAAAAAGTCGTTCTCTATAACACTGGAAAAACACAGGACAATAGTCACTCCTTTGAGATTGCACAAAGACTGAGAAGAAAAATTCGTAAAGTCCGTGGTGAGAGAGAAATAATTCTTTATTTTCCTGGAATTGTAGCCAAAATACTATAGCCTAGCTTGAGCCAGAGAATATAATGCCACAATATCTTCCAAATCTGCCTTTTTGTGTTAACTGCACTAAGCCTTCAAAAGCAATGATTAAGTTTGAAGGTATTATTTTGGATATAAATATGGGATATATTAATTGTTAATACTTTCTCTCATAAATTATGATACATATTAGACACGTGCCTTAATCTGGTGTTAATATTTATACGATCAAAATTTAGATTTCTCATTACCCAGTAGCAAAGAGCCAGTCTCTCGTAAGAATAAACAATTATTCGATGAAGAAAGGATGGCGTTAGGTAAATGCAGATATCAAGTAAACAGCCACTTTGTATGCTTATATGTGTTTTATATCCTTGACGTATAAATTATTCTTATTTATCGAATAGAAATGTTGAAATGTTATGTAAATGCATAGGCTACGAGCTACATTCAGTAACAAATATAAGCGTATGGAGATACGGAAAGACAGGAAGTTGACATGGAAAAAACCACTTTTTAGATACCTATGCCTATATGTGTTGTGAAATTTTCGAAAGAGGTTTCTTTCCGTATTTTAAAATATCTATAAATTATATAAATAAATAATTGAAAAGATAACTAAAATGCAATGTTCGAATCGATAAAAATGTAGAGTAGAGGGTGGGAAATTTCTCATTGACATACTAATTTTTATTTATTTTTTTTTAAGTATTAATTCAATTAGTGTACAGCATAACTTATGCGGTTTTCAAGTTTGTTATAAAGTTACAGTATTATTGTTGTGTTAACGTCCATTTTAATTACTGTGGCATCTAACGTGGTATTTTGAATCTCTGATACAATGCTAACTCTTTCTATCCTACCTATGACTTAATAGGTAGGTACTAGATTATTCACAAATCAATTAGCTACATAAACATAATGTAAAAGTAACAAAAGCAACAAACGCTTAGTCCAAAATGTTTTAAAATACCATATATTTTTAAATTAAAGGACGACACTTTTTATGTTGAGATTCAGGTGATATTTACAAACGACATTCAAAATAAACTCAATACCTATAGTACATTGACTCTCGCGGCGAATATATTTCGACCGTTGCACAGAAAATCAAATTAGGTTTCTAGAAATGCAACTTCAGGGAAAATAGGCTATTGCTTTTCCCCTGTTAGAAATGACCACAGGAATGCAGAAGTTGGGAAAAAATTCAGAAGGGAGAAATTTTTCGGCTTCCCCCCCCCCCCCCACCATTTTAATTCGAACACTGCTAAAATGAAACTTGTATTTCAATAAAATAAAAAAAAACATAGGGAAATAATAATGCAAATACTGTTTTTTTTAAAAACACTTGGTTAATTTTTTTAAACAAATCTCGCCCCTTCGGAATGTATTAGAAATGAGATTCATAAGAAATATGAATTATTGAGGAGAAAAGAAAGGAGTCAGTTGGAAAGTACGTTATGCGAGAATTTAAATTTCTCAACGTGTTTATATAAAAAAATAATCACGAAATATTATGAATTTACATGCAGTTCTTTAGGATTAATGTCACTTTTATGTACACTTAATATAAAAACAAAAGACAGAATAGTTTATTTTCAGTAAGGAATGAATTAATTCGAATTAACTGATAGAAAACTTTCCACTCTGCATAAACTAACACTAATCCTTTCGGAACTTAACATACTGCACGTTTTTCTTCGGTTTTCACGTAAACCTATTATTTTTTTAGCCACTTAATATTATGATAACCTAACCTATACTTTTTTCGTAGAAGCGTTAAATACTCGTATTAACATCTACAAAACTTACATTCGCAGTGTAACAACTTTTGAGTATTTCTAATATGGAACAGTATTTACAACCTGAACGCCCACGTAGCAAACGTACGTAAGCCACTGCTACCGGTTCAGTCGTGGATATAAAATATGACGTCACAAGGATGCTGGGATTTGATTGGAAATCAGCTTTATCACGTCAGCGAAGTCAAGTGCAACGGATGTCCCCAATATCACACTTCATAATCGATTTCCAGTTCTTCTCAATTATCAGTCTTGATTCTTTTCTTTCCTACGATGATTGATAATTACTTCAAAGTACCTAATAATTACCACAACTGTCAGCAATTTTAGCCGATTAGAACTGTAATACGTCACGTAAATTGGTTTACAACAAGAACAACTTTTTACGAATCGTCTTTTTACAATTGAAACGCAGGAAATTTTAAGCAGCATCATCATCATCATCATCATCATCATCATCATCATCATCATCAAAACGGAGGTTTTCATTGCTGCACAAGCAAGTTAACTACAAAAAATATTTATTAATACACAAGTTTCGTGATTCATTTACGCCTAATAATATTTGAACTTTCTCATCATCATCGAGTCCACACCTGTGGAGTAACGGTCAGCGCTTCTGGCCGTGAAACCAGGTGGCCCGGGTTCGATTCCCGGTCGGGGCAAGCTACCTGGTTGAGGTTTTTTCCGGGGTTTTCCCCTCAACCCAATACGAGCAAATGCTGGGTAACTTTCGGTGTTGGACCCCGGACTCATTTCACTGGCATTATCACCTCCATATCATTCAGACGCTAAATAACCTCAGATGTTGATACAGCGTCGTAAAATAACCCAATAAAATAAATAAAAATCATCGACATAGTCTATAGAAGTGTGTTTTCTTCACGGTCTGTTCCCGTTGGATACAATTTGCAAACATTTCAGGAGTTCTGATAGTTTGAGAAGAGTGTAATGTTTTAATGTGACCAGTGTGTAGGCTTATAAGTTATAATAATAAAATTTCCATTAACTATTTTAAGACATTGTAACTAGAAATAATGTCATGTGATCACTGTCATTTAAGAAACATAGCCTAATGTTTCATTATTTTTGCGTATCTAATGAAATTGTAAATGTATCAAAACAATATTTTGGTTCGATCTGTCTGGACATTTGAACTATAATTCTTTACCACAATTAAATCGCTATCTTTCTGCGATATCGTTCACGATTTCACACATGTATTTCCTGGCGTACAAGATCCGTGCTTACTGCTTAAATTGCTACGTGTAATATTCCTAGAGTTTACACAAACACTCGATTATTCTGGTATGACACTATAAAACTGAATTACTAAATGAAATGTGTGCAAAAGACTGCAATAGCCTATATGTGGAGTTAATGATTAATTTTACTATAGTGAATCCACTCGATGTAATATACGAAACGATTTAGATACACATTTTTCTGTATCCTATAAAAAGCTGAAAGTTCTGTGGATTCTGACACGAAACGACAGGCTTATTGAGTCTGTATAGGCCTGCTTCTGGACAGGTGAAATACATAGCTACCAGTAAGTCCGAGTTGTGTGAAATTTTTATAGCTATATTCATGATGTAACAGCAGTTGCACATTGTACCCACACGAACTTAATGTTTACAGTGACACTTCCTTGAAAAATACACTCCATTATTTAATCTATTTGGTTGAAAAATTAGGCAAATTTTGCGTTAAATAATTAATATGAATGGACTTGCGTCACGTGATTCACAGGTTCATACCTACTTATTTTTCTGAACGGTGTTGCAAGTTATTTCATTTGACATGACTAATTCTTATGGTACATGTAACACGTTTAAATCACTCTGCTATGACGTAGATTCATAAATATTCCTGACACTCTTGAAACGTGCATTTACAATTCACTTTTTTTGTAAAATATGAGAGATCACTTCATAAATTTAGATGACGAACTACTGTAAGTACACACTTCATCGTATATTTGTAGTATTTGTATATGCGAATAGTACAATTTATTTTTTCTTTCTAAATTCTGTAGGGCATGGGACGTTGTTTGGGCTTTAAGACGAGGATGATAAATACATTTTTTTTTTATCTTTCGTCCTGATCGGTGTGATGTATCACAGTGACACTGGAGATGGGGGTCGGATAAACTTAACTTATACGTATTCCTGGTACTTATACTTGAATTGTTCGTTTTTATGGTACACTTTCTGCAACGTAGTAGGAATTAGACAGGAGTTTTAAGTTACATTTGCATGACAGATTAAAACATATGATGTCTCTATTTTTATTTCTTTTTTAAATATTTTATTGGGTTATTTTACGACGCTGTATCAACATCTAGGTTATTTAGCGTCTGAATGAAATGAAGGTGATAATGCCGGTGAAATGAGACCGGGGTCCAACACCGAAAGTTACCCAGCATTTGCTCATATTGGGTTGAGGGAACACCCTGGAAAAAACCTCAACCAGGTAACTTGCCCCGACCGGGATTCGAACCCGGGCCACCTAGTTTCGCGACCAGACGCGCTGACCGTTACTCCATAGGTGTGGACTGATGTCTCTATCATGTGTTTCAATGTAAGAGAATAGTACAATTTTATTTAGGGCCTAAGTAAAACTTTTTCCTAAATTCTGCTCTTTAATACGAGGGTGATGAATGAATTATATTTCCAAAGTCTGGATCGGTGTGGTGCAACTCAATCACACTGGAGGTGAAGTGAGATGCCTAGATAACTTAAACGAATTCCTGATACTTTACAGACTGGACTTACTTGAATCGTTACCTTTCTTTAAGTATAGATGTAGTAAGAACTACACAGTGGTCGTAAGTTACGTTTGCGTCATACATTGAGGCACATGTAACTTTAATGATTCACTCATGCGCGTGTTTAAATGTACTCCACTGTACATTTAAAGTAACACATTTCTCAGAAAACTTGAAATGCAGAAGGTAAGTAGCCTATAATCCTATATGAATTTCATATATTTCAGATTGGATATAGGTTAATCCACTTTATGCAACGTAGTGGGACTTAGACAGGAGTAGTAAGTTACGTTCACGTGATAGATTCACTGTACATTTAAGGTAACACATTTCTCTCCCCGAAGAGGGTTTCATCCTACACGAATTTCATATCTTATTTCCGAGTGGATATAACCTACATGCGTAGTGGGGATTAGACAGGAGTCGTAAGTTACGTTTTGTGGTAGATTAAAGCACATGTGATTCTAATGATTCACTCTATCGAGTTTAAATGCACTCCACTGTACATTTAAAGTAAGACGTTTCTCTGAATCCTTCAAAGTGCAGAACGTATCTTATGCAAATTTTATAGCCTATATTTCTGAGTGGATATAACGCTTTTCAATCACTGTGGGGGTCTCATACATTTCTGAAAGGCCTATATTCCCATTAGGGCTGGGGTGGGTGTGACACTGATCTGACGCACGCACTCGAGGTCGCTGCACTGCACTGCTCACCTGCTGGATGGTGGTCTGGTCCCGCGGCGTGATGGCCTCGGCGCCGATGCCGCTGTCCGGCGAGGGCAGGTCCACCGTGAGCCCCGCCGCCGACGCCGCCGCCACCACACTCTTACTATTGTGATACACGTTGGTCCGCACATAGCGCTCCATGAGGGAAGGCGCCGTCGCTCCCGACGTTCCTCCACCGCCGCCCCCGCCCCCGCCGCCGCCCGGCCCCTCCGGACTGTCCGCGTACGAGGGGATCTGCTGCCGCACTTGCGTCGTCGTGTAGCCCTGGTCGGCGCCGCTGGCGGGCGCGGTGCCCGTCACCGTGAAGTACTCCCTGTAGTAGGGGTCGGCGACGGCGAACGCGGCCGAGCCGGCGGCGCGGATGTTGCCCGTGGCGGACGCCGTCGTGACGTAGCCGGCGCCGCCGCCTTGCGACACCGCCGACGTCGTGTACTGCGTCACGTGGTCGGCATACGGGATGGGCGACGGCGTCCCGCTGCCGCCGTGGTGCTGCGCGAAGATCTGGGTGCTGTACGACATCGGGGGCTTGAGGCCGTCCGTGGCGATGAGCTCGATGGGGCCGGCGGGGGCGGCGCTTCCGCCGTCCGTGCCCAGCAGCGACGACGTCGAGGACGGCGTGCCGTTGATGGAGCGGCTGCCGTGCTGCGGCGAGTTCAGTCCGCGGTGCTCCTCCTTCACGGACGCGTTGTTCACCACGTCCACCACCAGATCGCCGCCCGCGGAACCGCCGTTGGTGGACACCAGCACCAACTTGTGCCTGCTAGGCGCGCCTGTCGCCGCCTTGCCGCTGATGATGATGCTGCCGTCCAGGAGGGGCGGCGACCCGGAACCCTTGTGCCGGTGGTGACTCAGGTCTTCCGGCTCCCGCTTCACGACCAGCTGCTGGTGGTGCAGATGAGGATGGTGCAGTTGTTGTTGTTGCTGTTGCTGCTGGTGTTGGTGGTGCAGGAACAGGCCTTGCAGGTCGGTCGCGGGCGAGGCGGGGCTCAGAGCCGCGGTCGATGACGGAGGGGGAGGGGCGATCAGCTCGTGGCCCGCCCCGGAGCCCAGTCCATTGGTCGCTTTCGCCTGTGACGTCAAGAGGGGCCCGCCACTCGCCGACGATGTCGTCCTGGGAACAGATAATAAGTTACAAAAAGAGTTATGGTTGGTTCGGGGGTTTGCGTGACGTCACCGACCCCGTCAGTCGTGTGTGGACGGTGTTTTGACGAGCGGGACCCCCGCCGCCGGCAGTGGGGAGTAAAAAAAAAAAAACAGCAGCGGTCCTACCTTGCTCGAGGTCCGCGACTGAATGGGTGCCACCACCAGCGAGTGCACGTATTTCTATCTCTGTTTGTACCGCGCTTCCTGCTTTGTAAGCAACCAGTCAGTCCTGTCATCTACCTGTGTCTATCGGACTCACTGACGAATACGTTCCGCCGCGATCAGCGGGAAAGCGACATATGTCACATTGCGAATTCTAGCCATGAATTTCGCACAACCAAACTGGATTACCTGTCTGCAGCAGACATTGACAAATTTACAGACACCTCTACTTTTCTTCACTCTCACTACAGTATGAAGTCATAGACTAATACAATTCAGTCAAACTGTAAAGTAGCAGAAAATTAACCTAAAATAACATAGAGAAAAGAGTATTACTCATAAATTAATAACTTAATAAATTCTAGTCTTACCATAGAATGTTATATGTAATTATTATTATTATGATTATCATTATTATTATTATTATTATTATTATTATTATTATTATTATTATTACGATCATATAACGACCAAAGATCAAATGTAGGCATATATTACCAATTATGTGGAAAAGTTATTGCAAATAAATCAAATAGTAACTTACTACTAGGCCTATGCTATGTCCTAAAAAGATAATTATTCAGGTGTGGGCTAAACTTCAGTTTACGGTTTCCTTTCTTGCCCTCTACCCCCACACAAACACATGCACTTTGTGCACATAAACAAATTGTTAGCACTGTGCTTTTTCGTAAGCCTGTTGATGCGCATTCGACAAGCGCAGACATTTGATGCGCTCAGAATAATAACGGTAGATCCCAACCGACTTCGAATTTCAAATTTTGAGAGAGATGTACAATTGTGTACTCCTGGCATTTACCTTTCATATGGTGAAGTATCAAATTGATTGAGATATTATGCCAAAGCTCTCATATTCCACACTGAAAATTAGTCCTTAGTGGGAAAAAAAGTTTTGTCAGTGAATAAATGGTATGCTATATCCCAACTGTGTAGGCTTTTGTTTGCGTTCATTGTAGGCTAAGTTCATAGCGTTGTAGTCAATATGATGCCTTCCACTAACTATTTTACTGCACAAAACAAAAATTTTCATATTGTTGCTCTACGGATTTTATTAGTAAACGTGAAAGTTTTTTTATTCCATTAGGCCTACTATACATAGATTTTTCGTACCAAGACATATAAAATAACAATTCGCCACTGCTTACCTGGGGAAGACTTTAGTGTAGAGTTTTCTCACTGCCAACAATTTTGTCTTGTTTAATGCTTTTTAGGTATTGTTAGAAGTGTTGATTTGTGTTTTAAAATCGCAAGTTTCTTGTTTATGTTGGTTAATTAGGATACAATTAATTGTACTTAATCACTCATTTAAAGTTTGTGTGACTGCAACTTGTGTATATTTTTGTGTGACTTTACTTTGTTTATAGTGTTTTTTTTTTTTCCTTTTTATTTCTGTTATTGTATTTGTATTTCTGGTGGTGTGGAAGAGAAGGCCTAATGGCCTTAACTACACCAGAATAAATAAATAAATAAATAAATAAATAAATAAATAAATAAATAAATAAATAAATAAATAAATAAATAAATAAATAAAATAAATAAATAAAGAAAACTCATCATTATCCCATTTTTTTCTTAATTTCCATATAGGCTAGGCCTCCTCTTTTTAACGAAACAGCAGAAAAGCAGAAGAACTACTAACGACAAAGGCTCAAGAATTTGGAGGTAAACTTTATGCACCATATTTAACAAATCCTGAAAAAAATGAAGTCTTAATGTTAAAAGTACGCAAAGCTTTAAAAAACAAACAAACATAAAATATAATTTTTCTCAAAATATACTTCGGTTGGGATTTGCCGTTATTATTCTGAGCGCTAAATTAATCCGCTCTTTTAGCCTCAGATAATTTGTTGGCAGTGAGAAAATCCTACACTAAAGTCTTCCCCAGATATGCAGAGTGTAGCGAAATGTTATTTTAACATGATACTCTATTTTACGTTTTAGAAATTCGGAACCTGCATTAAGGGGACACTCTCGAGTCAAAAATAGATTCTTGGGCATTTTTTTTATTTTAGAATATCAGTGACTTTGATACGACCTCTGTTGGCGTAGAAATGGATTTAACTGAATATCAATTGTAGATATATTAAAAATGAAATTCTTTAAATGCCTTGAACTTCAATTTGTAGATCTAGTAGAAACTTTAAACTCAATTTTACACGAGTTTATTTTCTTTTGTAAGAAGTTTGATCCCTGATTCTTACAGTAAATTTCTACTTGTCTTACGTATGACAATGAATGCTAGTGTCAGTTTTTTTTAAAGTAAATACTATCAGATTATGACTTTTTAAATTTAAAATTCAAGTGAATTTAAAAATGTCAAAATTCAAAATTAAAAGTCTATAGTAATACAACTTGGTATAACTTAGGCCTATATCAAAAAATCAATACCGGCAATTCTTTACCTAAATCACTTTAAAACATGGACTATCTAAAGCACATAAATAATTTCAGTTAGGCCTAATTTCTTTTCAATAACTTCGGGGTCAGATTTAACCCCCAAAATAAAAACAAAATAAAATCACCAAAGCTTTTTATCATTGAAACTCAAACCTTTGTACTCTTAGTTTTAAACATAGGGCCTACTTTTTTTAAGTGGGTTATTTTACGACGCTGTATCAACATCTCAGGTTATTTAGCGTCTGAATGAAGTGAAGGTGATAATGCCGGTAAAATGAGCATTTGCTCATATTGGGTTGAAGGGAAACCCTGGAAAAACCTCAACCAGGTAACTTTCCCTGACCGGAATTCGAACCCGGGCCACCTGATTTCGCGGCCACACGCGCTAACCATTACTCCACAGGTGTGGACGGGCCTACTCTTTACATAGCCTGAAAATCTTATTTAAATTGGCCCAATAGGATAGCCTATATAGTCATTTATATTTTATAGTAGGCCTATGAGAGGATAAAATTAGATTTTATAGGTGATTGAAAGTTTAATGGCCGAGGCAAAGCCGAGGATGATAATTTCCACGAGTTCATAAAAATCTGTTTACTCTCGTCTACTATACATTATTTTATATATTGCTGGTAGGCCTATCTAAATTTAATTTTAAATTGCATCTACACTTTTTCTTTATAATGTGTTATTTGCGAAGAAGTTGTAGGCCTAAATGAATGAATGTATGGATTTTATTGTTGCTAATGTGTTGTTTGTAGTGGAGAGAGTGATTTAAAAACTTTTTATTCTCTGCTATGAGTAAAGCCATTGTTTAGGTTGCTAAGGACGGTGAAATAAAGACCAGTTTAGATACCAGTTAGATCTAAGGATAAAATACAAGCTCCACAGTTTTCCCGTAAGGAATTTCTTCTTATTGCAAGACTTGTGAATAAGATTTAGAGCAAAATAAATTTAATGCAGATTATGTACTGTATTATTAATTTTAATATTTATTATTTTATTGAGTTTGTGTATTTGCGTTTGTTATTTAAAGTATGTAAAATTAGGTCCTTCTTATGTTATATATTAGCCTATTCACGCATTCGTTTATTTACTTGATCACCTTGATCATTTAGTTTCCTTTTCCGTTGATAATATGCGTTTGTGTAATCCTTCCTCGACTTCTTGTTAGCTTCTACGTTGCAACGCGACTATCGTCATAACTGTTACATTTGCATGCATGACAGGTTTGTTCATTTTAGAGACCAGCTCACTTTATTAACAGGTCTACATAAGAAACGAACCTAGATTGAAAAGATTATTCTGTTTACTCCCGTACTCCCCTTGCCTAAATAGACTCGTCCAACTGTAATAGATACTGTGGCATAACTCGCCGTTGCCAAGCAACAGTGTTACGTAATTCGCCGTTGTTAAGCAAGTGATGTCAGAATAGTGTGGCGGTAACTAAGTAGTTATCATTGCTAAGAATGTAATGTCCGGTATTGAAACTTCCGTAACGTTTTTTCCATTTGACCCTCGTGCATAGTTAAATGTATCGTCTTAAAACGTTTAAAACGCTGTTTTAATTTTTGTTTTGAATTGTGGAAGAAACACCCTTTATCACCACAGACTGGAAACAAGAATTTCTATATTATTTTGAATCTACAAGATTCGTTAGGGACTCAAACTTTTTTTAGGGTCAAATTTTGTTCTTTACATTTCGTCCGTCAATTTTATAGATCAAAACAATAGTTTTTATTTACCTGTACATCGTACTAACGCAGACACCGTTAATGCGATACACTGAGTAGAAATATAACTCCTTAAAATAAAGACTGAATACATTCTTGCACACTTGCATTTTATAAATTACATAAAGTGTAACCGTACTTGTAAACAAGTTTCAAAAATAAAGCATACAACGTCACAGAGCAGGTCTTGGCACTACGTTTCTTTGCTACAGAGAATATGAGGTCAGTTTCATTTTTGAAGTCACAACAAAAATCTTAGAATAAGAGCTTTAAAATAAAAGGTGGTAAAAAATTTTAGAGGAAGAAAAAACATCTTCCACTGCCAGGTTTGGAAACAGGATCTTCCAGTGAGTCTATAATGAAAGCCGCTTCCCCATTCCTGCCCAACCAATAAAAGCAAGTCAACCTTGCAGCCAAACACAAACATCCTCCATTTCCCCATTAGCAAAATAAATTTAGGCTTCATGACCTCGTAAATCAGAGAACGATTCTTCTTCTTTATTAGATGCCCAAACTAGATGGTTGTAGGTTCGATTGTAAAGTCCGAACCCAGAAATAAGGCCTACTCATTATTAATCAACTGACGGCATCTCACCAAAGGGAAGCAGGTTCGATCCCCCGCAGGTAGGCCTGCTACAGATTTGTGGTAGCTAAATTATGTGGCTGAAAAGCAGGTTTCTTTTGTTGAATTTGCCTTTTGTAATACAAAACTTAAACAAGTTCTAACGTTGTCTTTTCTCTCTACACAAATGACATATACCAACATTAAAATTCAAGGATTCCCTTTGATTGACTTCTTTCACATGATCTGTTTCCCTATAGGAACTTCCAACAAAATTATATTGTGTGGTAGTTTCCTGTTGTTTTCTGAAAGTATGATACCTATCTATTAGTAACAAATTATGAATAAACTGCAAAATTCTGTAAGCGAAAGTATAGTACAATGAGAAAACCTTCCCTAAAACAGTAGGCCTATTTACCATCATAAATTGTATCAAGTTATAGCCTATTAAGTAATCAACGGGTTAGGTAGGCCCAAAGCTTACAGCAGTAAAATTTTTGGAAATGTTCAACATTTTTGTCCTCCATGACTGTATCTTGTGCAATAATGAAAATTAGTATGTGTAAAATACTGTCCTTCTGCTATATGAAAAAAAAAATACTTTTACGGTTAAAAAAATTATATATATTTTTTCTTCAAAATTCAAAATGTTGGCAGTTCACTGTGCAGTGATGAAGCTTTTCCCTCACAACTCCTAAACTTGTTAACTTTTTCATGTTCTCTCTCTTTTATTTTATTGCTGAAACTCATGTTTACAGTATCATGCTCTTTCAACTACATTCCTTAATAAATAATATTTTTTTTAATTTTGTGTTAGAAGAAAATACTGATATTTGACCATTTTTTAAATGAATTTATTTTTTATCAGACAATCTATCAAAGGCAGAGAAATGATCTTGTATTATATTATAGATATGACATGCATAAATACACACAAAGAATTTCATCACAGAACATCGGATAGCTTTTGAGTTATGTGGGAAACGCTTCATCACTGCAAAGTGAACTGAATTTTGAAAAATAAAATCTAAATATTTTTTTTTTAATCGTAAAAATATTTTTTTCGTATAGCAGAAGGACAGTGTTTTGCACATACTAATTTTTATTATTGTACAAGATAGTGTAGTGGAGGGAAAAAATGTTGAATATTTTCAAAATTTTACTGCCGTAAGCTGTACCTAACCCCTTAAAGGAAAACAAGATGATAAGAGAAAACAGTAGAAAAAATTCTCTATATATAGCTTAGGCTACATAGGCTTACAGTATAATTATGTAATCTCTACAGAATGTAATCGCAGTGAGTGCCTTTATTTTAAGGAGTGGTAGGAAACGATATTTAGAACGAGAAACCTTAATAGGTTTGTACTTGGTGTAGCTATTTTTCCACATTTGATCTCAGGAACGAAAGCTAAATGTTTTTAGTGTTTTCTTTATAGGCCTACCTGTAAGCTAAGTCTTTTAATGGAAACTCCATTATAGAATTTACGATACACATCAGTCTCTACTTTTTTTTTTTCAAATATACGTGCATGATCAATAAAAGACTATTTGGCATTTAGATACAGGGGAGAGTTGGGTAGTATCGGACTTCGGGTAATATCGGACAATGCGTTTCTTTCATCTATCACCAGATGGTAGTACCTAGATAACATGGTTACGTTTCTGTTATGGCGCATACAGAAACGTAAGCATGTTATCCAGGTACTACCATCTGGTGATAGATGAAAGAAACGCACTGTCCGATATTACCCGAAGTCCGATACTACCCAACTCTCCCCTACTTTCCCCAGAAGGAAGAAATGAGTCTTGTATTGTATTGTATTTATTTGCATCCCATGATATTCGTACATCGTTTCACAGTTAGAATATGGAGCAAGTCAAAAAATCTTAATAGTAATACAAAGTCTTAATTATGGTCACATATTAGTTTAATAATATAGGTATACAGAAGAGTTCTACAATATATTAGTACAACACAAGGGGTTAATATCGATAATTAATACAAGACAGAAATATTCATGCAGCGTTGTTGAATGTCATAAATTCACCTACAGAATAGAAGGCGTGAGAAACTAGGTAGGCTACTTCTTTAATTTGGCTTTAAATAATCTTATGTTTTGAGTTCGATTTTTCAAATCCATAGGGAGGCTATTAGACATTTTACTGCTATATAACGCACTCTATTTGTAGATCTTTTAAAATGGATGAAAGCTAGGCCTACTGTTTCAGCCATTCGCTACCGCTGCCCAACTTGCATAAGAAAGTTCAAAGTACCGCAAGCAGATTTTTCATGAATAACTATGAAAGGGATCTGAACTAACCGTCCTTGTCTTAATTTAATTTGAGAGAGTTTAGTTTTTATCAAGGTATGCTTATTAAGACGTCATAAAATACTTTCTCGCTGAGGAGAAAAAAACTCCCCTCTTACTAAACAATTGACTACGACGTAATAGAAAATAAACGTGGCTACATATTCAAGGTAACATATGCATTATTCAGTATCATCCCGTACATGAAACGAAGTGAAATGAAGAAAGTACAGTTTTTTTCTCTCTCTTCACGGAGATTTGCGTGAAAATAACAAGTTAGTATAAAGGGAGAAATAGCCACTAACCTCGCGTGTAATAATCCTATAAAATACTTCTATTACAACCTCACATTTAAAAGAAGTCATAATTCTGTAAGATGCAGTAATACCAAAGCTGTAAACACAGAAAAGTCTTAAGAACCTCATACTACCCAAGAGGCACAAGTACTGGTAAAATTCTAATAGTAGACACGTTCTGTAAGATTAATTAAGGTACATTTATATTGCATTATAGAATATTGCTGCATACTATAAAGCAAAGATTAAGGTATAATTATATCTATACGTCCCTCCCTATATTTAAATTACACTTAGCCTACATTATGTAGAAGAATTATATGAGGCAGGGAATCGTCCAGTTGAGTTAGCTATAGAAGACGAAGCAGCAGTATCAGAAGACGAAAAAGGATTTTCTATTTTAAGAGAAGAAGTTGAATCAGCGCTTAGGGAAATGAATGGGAAAGCAACAGGAGTTGATGGAATTCCCATTCAATTAGTGAAATGCTTTGGTGGAGACAAGAAGGAAATTATATCAATATGCGACGAACTATATGAAAAAGGTGAATGGTCTGAAGATTTTATGGAGACGTGTGCAGCCAAAGAAAAATAATGCCAAGAAATGTAACGAGTTCAGGACTATCAACCTGACATCGCACTCGGCGAAGGTCCTCCTATGAATACTGAACCGACGTTTATAGACCAATTTAAGATGGAAGGATAGTTGGAAGAAGAGCAGTTTGGCTTCAGGAAGGGAAAAAGTATGAGGGATGCAATTGGACTACTACGAACACTCGGCGAAAGATACCTAGAGAAGAATAAAAGAAGTGTATACAGCATTGTGAATCTAGAAAAGACGTTTGGCAGAGTGGATCGGAACAAACTGATGGAGATCCTGGAGAAAATAGGTGTGGATTGGAAAGACAGGAGGCTGTTCTGTAACCTTTATATGAAACAACAAGTCAAAGTCGGAATAGGAGAAGAAATGTTAGAAAGAAGTGAAATAGGGAGAGGAGTACAGGAGTGATAGTAGGAGGAAGAAGCATAAAGAGCATAAGATTTGCTGATGATAAGACGTTGTTAGCAGAAGAGGAGACGATACTAAGGGATATGCTAGTGGAGCTAAATGACAGCTGTGAGCAGTATGGAATGGAGATAAATGTAAACAAGATGAAGACCATGGTCATAGGAAGAAAAGTAAAAAAGGTAAACTTGCGAATTCTAAATGAGGCAGTAGAGCAAGTGGACAGCTTCAAATACTTGAGGTGTACTATAGCAGTAACATGAGCTGCTGTCAAGAAGTCAAAAGGAGAGTAGTAATGGCAAAGGAATCTTTTAATAGAAAAAGGAGCATCTTTGCGGAACTCTGGAAAAAGAACTCAGGAAGAGACTAGTGAAGTGCTTTATGTATAGTGTGGCATTGTTGGGATCAGGAACATGAACAATGTGACGAAGTGAAGAGAAGCGACTAGCACTTGAAATTTGGATATGGACAAAATGCAGTGTGTGAAGAAAGGAAGATGCTGAAACTGATCAGGAAGAGAAAAGGAATTGGTTGGGTCACTAGCTGAGAAGAAACTCGCTACTGAAAGATGCAATGGTGAACGGAAGAAGAGTTCGGAACAGAAGAAGATATCAGATGATAGACGACGTTAAGGTGCTGTAAATGGATCGTATGTGGGGACTAAGAGGAAGGCAGAAAGTAGGAAAGATTGGAGAATGCTGGGTTTGCAGTGAAATATCTGCCCTTAGGCAGAACACAATGTTTGTATTTATGTCAGCCTATAGCCTATGTTCTTAAATTTAAAGGTTTTTCAATTCTTGTACTTACACTGCTCTACAAATGTGTACCTACGTTCCGTCTGAAAGAGTAAGTAGGCCTATTTTGGTTTTGTAGCATGACCAATTAAAAATTGTAAATAACATATTAGCTGTTTGGAGTCATGTCAAGATGCGGTTCCTTTTAGTTATATTTAGATAGATCAAGCAATTTTCATGAAAAAGAAAACAAACAGAATGTGTCATATTAGGTCAAATTTTGTTATTTTATATAGGTCCTGTCCGTTAAATCTAATGCGAAAATGGTAGTGACATTGGGGAAAAAATAGTGCAATGAAGAAACATGACTAACCCTAGGAATAGGCCTAATGCTGAAATGCCGTCTTCGTGTCCCAAAAAATTTTCGCCTGTACTCGAAATTTGAATCTTCGCCCGTTCTTGACGTCAAAATCCGATGCTACATTCGATCGTCTAACGGTAAACCCGTTGCGTGTAGCGTTAGCTTATGAAGTATGAGTCAAGGTACATATATGGTCACATGACAGGTACACAATACATTAATCGATATCTTCATAATTAATTAAGTGGTAATGAAAAGACTTTGAGTGTACTGTCAACGCACTTCTCAGAGTACCTGCAAGTCATTTGAATTTGGAATCCTCCGGCGCCGGTGTCGGCCTAAATTACGTAACAGTCTAATTATAAAAGACGCTGTACCAGAACAATGGCCACTAATGAACTTGCCCATAAAAGTTTTATAAACGTCATAAACATTATCTCATCTCATTATACGTTGATAGTCACACAGAATGCAGGACGCGTCCGAAATAACCATGTCTCAATTCCGCAGAGGCAACTCTAATACGCCTGTCATTAAAGTCGTTTCCCTCAACTTTGTAGAAAAAATGTTATAATTTTGAAATATACAGGATGTATAAAAAGAACTCCTAACAAAGTGCACATTCATAAAGTGTATTTTTATTTTATTTTATTTTTTATTGTGTTATTTTACGACGCTGTATCAACATCTAGGTTATTTAGCGTCTGAATGATATGAAGGCGATAATGCCGGCGAAATGAGTCCGGGGTCCAGCACCGAAAGTTACCCAGTATTTGCTTGTATTGGGTTAGGGAACACCCTGGAAAAAACCTCAACCAGGTAACTTTCCCCGACCGGGATTCGAACCCGGGCCACCTGGTTTCACAGCCAGACGCGCTGACCGTTACTCCACAGGTGTGGACTTCATAAAGTGTACAAACACCGAAATGTTTTAAAGATGAATGGATACTTCAGTAGGCTGTCGACATAATTAGATGCATGTAATTCTCACGGCGTCTATCTGTAAAACATAATATATAAAGAGTGAAAGTACAGTAATACAGTGTTACTATAAATCATCTTTCCGATTACAAACTTGAATAACTATCGTTAGGAGACACTTAGAAACATGATACTGGTATCAATGCAAAGAGAAACTCAAATATTTTTTATGTTGGTGAACCTGTCGCATATTTATTAATTTCGTTGCTAGGAGACGATATAACAGAAAATGTATAACTTGCCGATTTTAACAGCTTAATCCTTGGACAGAGTGCAACAAAATATTCTAATACGATATTAGTCCCAAACGAATACTTTTCTCAGAATAAAAAATAATTTTCCCCTAAATGTTAGGCCTAACACTGTTTTACTCGATAAGTACTATCCGTACGATTCTGATTTTTACTCTTATCATTAGGGAAACTGATAACGAATGATTTATCCATTTGCAGTTTTTGAATAAGATGGAGGCTTTTCTGGCAATTTAAATAAAAATTTAATGCATATTTCCTGCCATCAGTAGGTCTCGCAACCTTATAACAGTGACTAAGGAACGAAATGATGATGGGATCACAAATGCAATGAAGATGTAATGGAAGAATTACAACTATAGCCTGTAATTAATCACATAAAACATTATCGGAACAATTACATAAATCATCTGCATCGCATGTGTAGAGATAGAATCCCAAAAGTCATGCTCCACTATCGTCCAAACGGGAAGAGACCTCTCGGTCGTCCAAAGAAGCGCTTGTTTGAGAATTCAACTGTGAGATCGTAACAGGCCATATGGCCTAATACGTGAAGGGAAGAAGAAGATGATGATGATATTCAGGCTTGAGTTCACGTAGATAATTCGTAGGTTAGCCGGCGATGCGCTGAGGCCAAACTGAGCAGACTTCCAGACTAATTTTCTAATTAGGGGAGAGTCGGGTAATATCGGACAGTGAGTTTCTTTCATCTACCACACGATGATAGTACCTGATTGACATGGTTACGTTTATGTGATGTCGCATAGAGAAACGTAACCATGTCATTCAGGTACTACCATATGGTTGTAGATGAAAAAAACGCACTGTCCGATACTACCCGATGTCCGATACTACCCGACTCTCCCCTAATCATAGGCCCACACTTAATTAATAATCGCATAATAGTCTATATTTTTATTTATTTTGATGTAACATAATTCTACTTCAGTCTTTACAGTCATATCTAGAGACCACAGATTTTCTCATTAGTGATAAAAGCGACAAATCGCTGATTTAAAAAAATTGTTCTTTGTGAATAAGTCTGTAATAATATCGAAAATTGCAATTTTTTATTGCGAATTTTCGTGATAGATGTACTTTAGAGTGAAATAAGTACACAACCCATTTGAAAGATTACTTTTGTTTGCTGGTGTTATAGTAAGGCCAAGTGTATTGCTATTTTAGGAACTTCTTCCAATATTCAGTTGTAAAGATGGGTCGAACGTCGACAGTTATACATCATTCCAGAGCTAAAGAATTGAAGGGTTTAGAGTCATAGTGGGCCAAGCGCCATTTATTAACAACGGAGAAAGCAAGGGTTAAAGTTAAGTGAATACCACAGTCTAATGAAGATTGACATATCATTTAGTTTTAATGTGTAGGCCCTATACTTTATTTTACTTGCTATACGTTTCCATTAAATTATGGTAATAACTTCATTTTAACCCTTGTTTTCTACGGTTTTAGTAAATGGCGCTTGGCCCACTATGGTTCTGAACCCTTCAATTGCTAGTGATGTCTAAACACTGTTTAAAAAATAAAGAGCATGTGCGGCTTAAAGAAAACAATGTAGCTCATAAAAAAGAAATATCGGTGAAAACATTTTTTTATAATTATTTTGACGCCTATTACGTAATATAGCGTTATTTGTTCACGTAAAACCTTTTTAAATTGCGATAATCTTACAAACTAATTATTTCTATCACGATTTTTTTTAAATTAATGCGGAATTCTGTGATCTCTAATTATATCACTTCCACCCTGTATGGCCCTAATCTTTCAAGAGAGCAGAAAAATGACTGAATAACATTTGAATATCTCGTAAGCGTAATATCAACAACCACGTCCTGTTTTCTTGTTTACCATTGATAACAACAATTGGAGTAAGTCAATCGTTATATTTCTGGCCACTAAATATTATGTATACTAATAATAAATCTGTAGCCAAAATTTTTCTGGTAATTTTCGATTTTACAAAAATAATTGGTGTTAACATGTATAATTAACCATCCTGAAACCGAAAATCGCTTTTTTGAAATTTTTGTTTGTATGTCTGTCTGTCTGTCTGGATGTTTGTTACCTTTTCACGCGATAATGGCTGAACTGATTTATATGAAAATTAGAATATAAATTAAGTTCGTTGTAACTTAGATTTTAGGCTATATGGCATTCAAAATACTTTATTTAAAAGGAGGGTTATAAGGGGGCTGAATTAAATAAATCGAAATATCTCCCTTATTATTAATTTTCGTGAAAAAAGTTACATAACAAACGTTTTTTTTTAATTATTTCCGATAAGTTTTATTTTATGCAAAATTTTGATAGGACTGATATTTCATGAGATAAATGAGTTTTAAAATTTATATAACAACGCCATCTAAGGCGCTGTAATGAAATAAAAAACAAATGACTTCATCTATAAGGGGCCTTGGATAACAACAAACGAAAGCTATTAAACATAGCCTACAGAGAATGTTTCTGTGTTTGTATGAAGTAATATCGATTAAAGGATATATAAGACTTTTAAAATAACAATATAATACATTTTCACCGCCGCCTCAGATTATAGCGATGTTGTTCCTGCAGTAGCTCCTATGTGCAAAATATAAAATTTTTGAGTAGGAAGAAAAAACACATAGTGGGCCAAGCGCCATTTACTGAAGACGTAGAAAACAAGGGTTAAAATTAAGTTATTACCACAATTCAATGGAAACATATAGCAAGTAATATAAAGTATACACAATAAATCTAAATGATGTCAATCTTCATTAAACTATGGTTGCATTAATAACAATTAAGAAACATGTTAAAGGAATTGTCATTGCAACAAATGAGTGATCTCCGGACCAAAATGATCGCATTTTAATTATCTAATACAATTTAAATTAAGTAACATATTAAACGATTTATCCTTCTATCAAACAAGAATGTTTCCTGGATCAAATGTCCTATTTTAATTATGTAATTACTTTATATTTATTTCTAACGGGTTCAGCGGAGCGCACGGGTACGGCTAGTACGAAATAAAATCAGAACTAGAAATATTATATTTTATCTTTTACTTGTAGAAGGAAAAAGACACGCATTTCTCAGTCTGACCGGCATGCTCTTCTTGCGAATATTTCTAGACTTGAGCTTTGCTGCTTCTGATGCCAACTGCGAACATTTCCCTAACCTTGGGACTACTTAATTTTATATCAAAATATATCGTGTTACTACAGCTCTGATTACTTTTTTTCTGCTATAATTTAACAAATATGTTGCTATGCCAACAAACAATATCCTTCAGGCAAGATTGTCAGAAGTTCAGAATCTATCAAAAGCACTTCCTCGGGACAATTTAATCTTAGTTTTCACAACGGACATCCATCAATTACTAGTGTTATCTGTTATTATGACCTAGTAACAGGATGCAAAAAGCATATATAAATTAAAACAAAAGAAAAAATGTAACCAATATTAATAGCTACAGTACGTATTTATTTTTCAAAAAAAGATGGCAATGTAATTGATATATGCAAGTATGCAACGCCCGTCGCCGGGACTTCAATGTGAACAACGCCTAGTAAAGGTCATGCACGAGCTACGACTGACTAATAAGTTGAATGGGGCTGACCACAGACTTGCTTTTTCTTTTAATTTTGCTGACCACAGCGCTAGCAATTGTTTTGGAGTAGTGTTAACTATGTATCTAGAAACTCACGCCTATTCATTCCTCCTTCGGTAAAACTAATCGCATTTACACACGCCTTCTTTCTTATACCGACTTCACAGTCGCTTCACTCAGATGCGTGTGTAGTGTCTGTCCACTGTAATATCTTCTTTTATCTAAGGCAGACAGTTGAGTCTCCATTCCTTCCGTGTGGATGCGTGGCCAGCTCAAGACGTCAGAGGCATACAGTATAAACACACGAGAGGAAATAAAAGAAACTTTCCGTATAAAAGTGAGCTAAGTACAATAAAATTAGACACCTGCATTCTACGTAAATTAATGTTAGAGGGCAACGATTCAGACAAATCTAGTGGACACTGATTCTACGTATTGCGATTAGAAACGTGAAGATTTATCTATCCAACAAAAATCATATTTAGTCTTGTGCTAAGTAGCCTACAGCCTAACTTTTATTTTCATTTTAGTAGGTTCTTTTACGACGCTTTATCAACATCTTTGGTTATTTAGCGTCTGAATGAGATGAAGATGATGATGCTGGTGAAATGAGTCCGGGGTCCAGCACCGAAAGTTACCCAGCATTTGCTCATATTGGGTTGAGGGAAAACCCCGGAAAACCCCTCAACCAGGTAACTTGCCCCGACCGGGAATCGAACCCAGGCCACCTGGTTTCGCGGCCAGACGCGCTGACCTTTACTCCACAGGTGTGGACATATAGCCTAACTTACATTCCATTATTTCATTTATTTCTATCGAGCATAGTACATGCTATAGACATAATTTTATTAAGCTGGGTTTGCAGAGAAAAATCTGCCCTTGGGCAGAACAATAAATGAATGAATGAATGAATGGATTACATGTTTATTTCTTTCAAAACTAAACGCTCATCGTTTCGATTTGATCATCATCATCATCATCCTTCTCGGCCTACGTATTAGTCCTTGTTACGGTCAGAACGAAACACTGGTGTTCTCAAGCCATCTTTTCCTCGGATGACCCAACGATTTTCTGTTACAGAGTTCAGATTTATTACTCGTACTTTTTGTCATATTTATTTTCATTTCGATTATGATCTCCAGTAAATGGTCTATAACCTGCTGCAGATCTCAGAAATCGAATTTCTACTCCCTCAATCCGCTATTTTTTTCTAATGGTTAATGGCTAGTCTTCTGATCCGTAGATCGTTATCGGAATTGCCACGGTTTTATAAGACTGTACAAATTTTTATTGTCTTATTTTTCTTGCGAAGGTCCTACGTACTGGCCTTCTTCACTCCAAGGAAATATTCCTGGTACCATTTCTGTAAGACACTGAGGCCATACTGCGGCCGAAATGATTAGATAAATTGAAAAAAAAATCGATGACACAATCGGGAATCGAACCCGCGTATTCCTGACTTGAAGAGTAATGGCTTAACCGCGAAGCTAACTTCACGATTTCACGCCTCCATGCCTCCGACTCTACTTCACACTTCTGACTCCACGACTTCACGCCTCCGACTCCACGTCTTTCACTACACAACTCCATGACCCCAACGTCACGACTCTAAGCCTCCATGTTCTGTCTCTTCTTCAACTGGAGAAGCGCACTGAGTGTACAAGGTTTACTCGCATATCACGTGACAGCGTAAGCATTCAAATCGGATACCAGCTCAGTTACTGTCTTCAAGTATGTGCCGTTGTTTCTTAACGTAACACTAGAGTTAACGTCCATATCCCTGTAATTAACAGGGGTAGCTAATGTCTATCTACTGTTGAGATCTGTTGTGTGCATTTTGGAGATAGGTGTCAATATCAGACCATTAATAGTTTCTTTGCGAGATAAAATTAATCGCTAATATTGCTTTATACGACAAGCGAAACACATTAAATGACAGCCTGTTTTTATCACTAGAATTTAAAACACGTTTTACTAAACGGTATTTGTTTCTCTGCAGATAGAATCCTATGACTACATTCTGAGATGAGATTCCATCTAAAAGTATTTAAAATGGAAGTCAAACAAATGAACAAAACGAAATCGTGACGGGAGTGTTCATGTTAGGAAAAAAAAAAAAAAAAGGATGTCGAATGCATTCTCTACATCTATGAAGAGTTACACGTAACGTTCTCGTTTGAAACATCTGCGAACTTCCTCATTGCCATGTCTTGTCATACAGAACAGCCTACTTGTTCTACATCAGCATACGCTCATTTTCCTTTGGACTGAAGGTACGAATAAAGATTCGTACAACTCATTTTGAAGTCAACTTTATATCACACGTCAAAAGTTTCCATTCCGTTCAGCTAACAAATATAGCAATCAAGAATCTTAACAAGATTGCCAACTCAGTTTAGATGACACTAATTGAAGCCATCTGAAGTAGGGAACGAAAACTCGTTCCTATCAAAATCCTAGAACTGATGTCATAAACTGTGACACTATATTGGTTGGCATTGACTGTAGTGACTACCGTGTCGTGATTTGGTTCCCATAATGGCTTCTGTTCAGTCTGCAGAGGAAAAATATATATTACTCTGTTTTTATATTAACTAGACTTCTATATCGAGATTAACATATATCACAGATCACAGATTGGCTAACCTTCGGGAGCGAGACGGTTCCATACGACTGCCGTTCTTTATCATCATGCGAACCTTTGTATCGGGTAGGGGAATACTGCCATAAATTTGAGACAAGAGAACAAAGAAAGGCTTATTATTATTATTATTATTATTATTATTATTATTATTATTATTATTATTATTGGTTCTTAGTATTAATTCTCCATTGCAGTTCAAGTAGTAACGTACCCGGCAAAAATACAGTGAACCCGGGTTCGATATCCGTTTGGGTAGTGGAGACCTATTCTTATTGGGGCTATATAAGGCCTAGGCCTATATTATATTGCTTTCCTTATTTTTTATTAGGCCTATACGAAGTGCGTTCACTAAAGCGAAAGTGTTAAAATATTTACAAGATTTTATTTAGGGATGGGAGACGGTATGTTTTCACCGATTCTACACCATGACTCCTACTTCATGATTGTGACTTCACGACTCCAATATTTCAAATCTCCTACTCCACAACTTCATGTCTCTGACTCCAATTCCCTGAACCCATAATTCCATGCTTCCGACTCCACTTCAAGTCTCTGATTCCAAGACACTACACTCCTGACTTCACGCCTCCGACTTTACGAATCCACGGATTCAGGCCTCCGTCTCCACGGCTTCACGCCTCCATCTCCACGATTTCACGTCTTCGTCTCCACGACTTCATGCCTCAATCTCCACGAATTTACTTCTCCGTCTCCATGAATTCACCACGTCTTCGTTCCACAACTTCACGTTTCCGACTCCACGCCTCCGTCTCCATGACATCACGCCTCCTTCTCTACGACTTCACGCCTCCGACTCCACGGCTTCACGCCTCTATCTCCACAACTTCACACCTCCGTCTCCACGACATCACGTCTCGGTCCCCACGACTTCACAACTTCAGGTCTCCATCTCCAAAACATCACGCCTTCGTCTCCACGACTTCACGCCTCCGACTCCATGGCTTCACGCCTCTATCTCCACAACTTCACGCCTCCATCTCTAAGACATCACGCCTCCGTCTCCACGACATCACATCTCCGACTGCACAACTTTACGCCTCCTACTTCATTAATTCACGTCTCCGTCTCCACGACTTCACACCTCTATCTCCACAACTTCACACTACCGTCTCCATGACTTCACGTCTCCGACTCCACAACTTCACGCCTCCTTGTTCACGAATTCACGCCTCGACCTCCACGACTTCACGCCTGTAACACATAATTCTACGACTCCAACTTCATTACTAAGAGCCTCCATGTCCTAGGCTTCACTTCACACCTGTCTCCTCCACAACTTCATACTTTCCACTCCACACTTCCACGCCTCTAACCCTCCGACTCCAAACCTTCATGTCTCAGAACTCACACCTGTCTTCACGACTTCATTCCTCCGACTCCACTCTAATTCTACAATATCACATCTCTGACTCCACGACCCTACGCTTCCGTGCCTCCTACTCTTCTACACATCTGTGTATCAACCACACCACGCCTGCAACTCCACTTAGTCCCTCTGATTCCATTCCACCCTGGATTCCAGAGCCTGTTCAAAAAATGCCTAAAACCCTTCAGAGTAATGGTGGATTCACGAAGGCACTTTTCAGTCCCACTTCCCTTGCAAAGACGCTAGATTGCAAATTACTCTTTATGTGCTTCTCTCTCCCAACTTCTCCTCCTCTAACTATCGTTGAGTCTGGGATTACGTGTGGAATTCAGATAAAGTGAATCTTTCTGGTAACAGTGTATCCATCTGTTTAGGCCTATGCGGTGGTTTTAAGAATGCAGAATTGGAGCTAAATTGCTCCATCTTGTATTTTCTTGATGGGCGGAATGAAAAATACTTTTCGTTATTTTTTTATCATGAAGAGTAAATATGACTCCGCCTTACATCTCTCGATGTTGCCGCAACCGCGTTCCTAGATAATATTCAATCTCTCTTTTTCTCAATGGCCATTTGCCAAACAGCATGTCTCATAATGACAGAGTCCGTCCGGCCCACCCGTTAACCTCAGCAACGTGTGGTCCAATTAAGCACGACGTTTAACCATACCACGAGGAAGCGAAAACGTTCTCCGAGAGATTTATAATACTGCGAGCGTACACAGAGAAAGGGTGGGTGAAAGCTAGCAGGGAAATGTCCACCTGGTATTATTATATGGATTAAGCTCCTAGGCTATGACCTCGGCTTTGTTACATGGTCAAGAGTATACAGATAGCATCTCCAGATGAAATCACCTGCCACACGCATGTGCACTGGAGAGAAAGTAAGATGGGCCCTCAGCACTTGTTTATATTTGTCTGAAATAGGTATGACGCACAGATTTGTTGTCTTCTTGTTTTTAATTAGACTGAGTACATGTAAGTGTTAATTGAAGTCTTGAAAGGTTAATGAAAAATTTGTTGAGTTACTTTAGGACCTCTAAGACTTGTCTCGTTATCAGGTGTAGAGATACTCTGATTTATAAATTGTTTCTTATGAAATACAACTCAAAACTGGGTACGGCAAGTGTTCTAAATCATATATTAACATCCGTTATAATTGGCTGTTTGTTAGTGAATTTTTCGCCCTCTGCTGTGCCTCGAGTGGTACTATTTGAGGCTGTGAAGCAGCTAACCTGTCTCCGATAGAGGAATGGTAAATACAGACTTCTCTCTCTCTCTTGTAAAGACAGTTCTGTATGTATATTGTCTTACGTGTATTCTGCAGTACCGTGCTACATGCCCTGCCCATCTCAAACGTCTGGATTTAATGTTCCTAATTATGTCAAGTGAAGAATACAATGCGTGCAGTTCTGTGTTGTGTAACTTTCTTCATTCTCCTGTAACTTCATCCCTCTTAGCCCCAAATATTTTTTTTAGTACCTTATTCTCAAATATCCTTAACCTATGTTCTTCTCTCAAAGTGAGAGTCCAAGTTTCACAACCATAAAGAACAACTGGTAATATAACTGTTCTATAAATTCTAACTTTTAGATTTTTTTACAGCAGACTGGATGATAAAAGCTTCTCAACCGAATAATAACAGGTATTTCCCATATTTATTATGTGTTTAATTTCCTCCCGAGTATCATTTATATTTGTTACTGTTGCTCCAAGATATTTGAACTTGCCCACCTCTTCAAAAGATAAATTTCCAATTTTTATATTTTCATTTCGTACAATATTCTCGTCACGAGACATAATCATATACTTAGTCTTCTCGGAATTTACTTCCAAACCTATCTCTTTACTTGCTTCCAGTAAAATTCCAATAATAATAATAATAATAATAATAATAATAATAATAATAATAATAATAATAATAATAATAATAATAATAATAATAATAATAATAATAATAATCTAGTTTAAACTCTGTAGCACGTACCACCCTTACAAACAAAAATTAGAAATAATTGAAATGGTGAGTGAACGAGGTGAATTTTAGGATTTCAGCTCAGCGTATAAGCCTACACTAAAACGAGTACCGAATACCGCTATATCATATTTATATACTCCACGTAATAGTACAGTAAAAAGTGGCAGAGGATTCACAGAATCTCTATAATCGCGTGAAACGTTTATCTCTGTATACTGTTATGATAATTAGTTTGTACGTATACCTATAATCAAGACTGTTAAATTTTAATGCATGATGGGTTCATTAATTTTAGAAGTTTGTTCACTTTATTAATGCATAAAATGATTGTTCTGTTTACTCCCCTTGCCTAAGTGGACTCGTCCAATACATTATTGTTATAGATAGTGTGACATCACTACTAACTTGCCGTTCCCAAGCAATGAGAACAAGTGACGTCAGATGTTTAAAGTCTTTAATAAATTATTAATTTATGTTTCACGTTAAAAAATCAAATAGGGCTGACATCTCACGAGTAGGGAAATTGGTAGATGATGATGATGGTGGGGATGATGATGATGATGATGATGATGATTATTATTATTATTATTATTATTATTATTATTATTATTATTATTATTATACTTAATAATACTCGTACTTGACTGGCACATTAGATTACCAAAGTTTGATCACTCCGCAATTGGACGAGTCAACAGAAGATAAAGAGCATGCCAAACCTCCTTTGCAAGGAAATAACCTCCAATTTTGTGATGGCACTCGAACACGGGTCTATTAGATCTAAGATAAAATTTACATGGCAATGTCTTTTCATGGATGTGTAAACATTAGTAAGTTATTGTCTATATTCATTTTCATTTCTTTAGTGTTCAGCCCAAGGGCAGGTCTTTCACTGCAAACCCAGCTTTCTCCAATCTTTTCTATTTTCTGCCTTCCTCTTTGTTTCCTGTTGTCTATAGTATATAACATTAAAAATAATATTACTTGGAGACATCAACGCACGGATAGGCAACAAACTTTAGCTACTTGCAATAATAATTCCCGCTAAACTTTTGAACTACATTAAGTAATATACGAGAACATCTCTAAACACGCACACTCTAAGTATGTTCTCTAAAACAATATGACTTCCTGAAAGCGATAGGGACGTTTACCATTTATGAAAGTATTATGGCGTATGTTATCTATTATCCAGTGTTCGTCTTTAGATCCCTGTTACAAAAGTCTTTTGTTTTATATACGGATATAAAGTAGAGAGTCTAAAAGGTCCGTTACCCTTGTACAATGTCAGTATGCGCCCACGGGAAACAGTCGCTCTCGATGCCTCACGTCCGTTTCATATGTGTGAGAGCTACATTGTGTTCAGAGCAGGAAGGGGGTAAGTCAAATATGTGTTAGGCTATTGCTTAAGAATCCTTCAGTGAACTATTTGGCATAACGTCAAATTATGTTAAGTCTACGAGATGATAAAATGATTTGAAATGATGATTCATTAATTTCAATGCTATTATCTCACCACATCAGCAAATTTCGGAGATTTTTTAACTGTTATTTTTTTAATTTGTACTATTTACATGATGGGTTTCTATTTAATTTGGCATATTACAAGCAATAGTAGATATTTTTACAGATGAAAGAACAGCAATAAAATGAATACAAAACCCTCAAAAGAAGATATTAACAAATGAGTATGACAGTATTTTTCGCTTTCCCCCCCAACATTATTCAATATTAACGTGGATGATATTCTATAAAAGTGAACAGAACTGAATAATGGAGGAATTCAAATTTCCAGAGCGAAGAAAGTTTCAACTCTATTATTCGCAGATGATCAGCTCACAATATCAGATTCAGAAGGTAATTTTTACAGATTGCAAGTCACAAACTAAAAAAAATTCTGAAAGAGTATGATTTAACAATTTCAGCAAATATCTAAAGTAATGGCGTTTCGAGGTAAAAACCCAAAGAGACGCAAAACATTAATTGAAAAGAAAATTATAGAACAGGCAAATACATTAAATTATCTCTAGTAATGTCACAAGAGTCCTCGAGTGACATTTATTAGGACTATTTCGCGAATAAAATAAAAATGTAAATAATATATCCCTAAAATTCGCTCACAAAATGTTAATAATTGTATATTTTTGAATACTTAACCTATTTAGACTTGTGTAGTCGAAATAGATGAATAACGATTACTGCAATGAAGAAATTGAATGTTATTCAGTAATGCCAATTTATAAAAGCGAAATACAAGTTTAAAAATATTAATTACATGTACTCAGTGATCTCAACATTAGTATAGAGCTCAATGCATGTACTGTGCTTTTCTCTTGTTATTATAACAAATACGTTTTCATTATCTGCTGAATCATAATTGAATTAAAAAATTTTATAGTATAATTACAAATAACCTGATTAATACATTAATTAAATGAACAATTGTTATGAAGGAGTGTCATTTTATTTAGATAAAATGGATATGGAATTAGAAGATGAAGATGTAGTTGTGAAAGTAGGATTTCGCACTTTATTTAGTACAATGGATTCATGCTCATCGACTTACTTGGGAACAGTTGGCGACACTGACTAAACAAAAGAACGTCCATGCGATAAATTGATAGTGATAAATCGAACTGCAGAAAATATCGCGATGTATGACTGTGATTGGTTGGAATTCAAAATTTCATTACACTTCATCGGCCGAAAATGGAATGACGTCATATAAACGAAATAGCCTCAGAAGTTTAGCTTCATATGAAAATAAAATAGACATAGACAATTTCAAATTAAAAAAAAAAATCAAGAAATATTAATTATATTTTCAAACACTGAAAATTACGGAAGAAAGGGCTACAAGAATAAATGTATGCAACACTCTAGCCCTTCTTGTGCTATTATGTGGTAGTGAATACTGGACTTAAGGGCTAAAGATAAATCCAGATTGAAATTCCCGGGGGGGGGGGGAAAGCAGCTTTCATTTCAAGTGACGAAACTTTGCAAGAACTGAAAATAACCCCCATTTTTAAAAAATAGCAATAAAAATCTATATGAAAAGAATTGATTCGAATTTTATATTCATGTAATCACCTAATATAGTCGATATATAGAGCTGAATAAACTCTAAATCGATTACTAGAACTCGAATTCAACAACAGTAGAAATCTGTCAGTTATAATCGATTGTATGTGTTGAATAGCCTGTGTTCATTTACATATCAGGTAGTGAATAAGAGTTAGGAGCTCAGAAATTATCTTTAAAAATTAACCCAACATGCGGTACAGTGATGTATACAAAGAGCCAAATTTATGTTCTGAAACCTGCGTGACGTTATCAGAGCCTCCTGAACATGCTTCAATAGATATGGGACGAGTAGTGTGGAAATTCCAACTTTAACTTTGTTTTCCCCTTGTATCGTGTATATATCCTGCTGTTATATTTATGTATATGAACAGAATTCCGGATTACAGGTATCGTAAATTATTTTTTCTTTGTGATATCTTATCAAGAACGTCTATACTAATGCAGGGGTATACAAATGGCAATGGTGTTCTACTGTATTAGTTCCTTTGTTATGTACGTATTTCCTCCATTCTCCCTTTCTTTCCTTAGCTTTTCTTTTTTCTTTCTTTCCTTTGCTTTCCTTTTTATTTCTTTCCTTTTCTTCTGTTTAACTCGCTCCTATTCTTCCAATTTATAAGCTACGTCATAGGGACATCGCTGAGACACTCATTCATTCATTCATTCATTCATTCATTCATTCATTCATTCATTATATTCAATAGATCTTACATGAGCAATGAAGCTTTAAGATGTGGAACAAGTCAAAATTTTACAATATTACAATTACAATTTTTACAAATTTTTATAATATTTTACAGTTTTTACAGTTTTACAATTTAGTAATTTTCTACTATGATGAGGTGAGGTCCGAGGATTCGCCAACAGATTACCCGGCAGTTGCCTTTTAGTTGGGGAAAACCTCGGAAAAACCCAACCAGGTAATCAAATCAAAGGGGTCAAACGAAGTGATGCCGCGGACTCGCCATAGACCATCCGGCAATTTCAATTTTGGGAATTTGAGAATAATGTTAATTTGTTTTTGAAAACAGATTAAATACCATATTATTTTTAATTGTGACATAGACATTAATATCTAGTCAACTGAAAAGAACACAGGCAGTTGAAATTGGATTAATACCATTAGCATAACGTGTAAGCCTACATTACTGAACCACAAGCAAAATATGAACATTCGGCAGAAATCTTAAATAAAAAAATGTGCTAAAATAACTTCTTCTTCATCATCATCATCATCATCATCATCATCATCATCATCATCATCATCATCATCATCATCATCATCATCATGACAAGTTTTAGGCCGAGTGGCCTGTTACAATCTTGTTTTCTGTCCATATCTTTTGAGGTCCGCCAATGGATCTTTCTCCTCTCCGTCGATAATTCAAAATTGCCTTTGGAAATCTGTTGTGCTCATCCTGTTAACGTGGTTTTCCAGTTTTCTTGATGTCACTACATTAATATTTGAGGAAGTAATGTACAATGAATGAAACCGAACAAAGCAGGCCTATCATATGAAGTTCTGAAATACAAATCAACCTGGGAGGTACTACAATATATCTCAATAAGCATTTAAAATATTAATTCTGACATTTGTACCTCACATAGGCACTACTCCCAGACCAAAAGGCACTACTGGTTGTAATTCATGAAGATATCGATGATGGATTTTTAATTGTGGAATGAGAATATTCACTTTTTGCTCGCAACTGCAGAGGTTATATCAGCGTCGCCGGTGTGCCGGAATTTTTTTCCTGCAGGAGTTCTTTTATATGCCAGTAAATCTACTGACATGAGCCTATCACATTTAAATACACTTAAATGCCATCGACCTCGGCCTGGATCGAACCCGCAACCTCAAACATAGAAGGCCAGCGCTATACCAACTTGCACTACCGAAGGCGACTGTATGTATGTATGTATGTATGTATGTATGTATGTATGTATGTATGCAAGCATGCATTACGTATAATGAATTTGGGGAGCTATAATGAGTAACGAAATCTAGTTTCGCAAACCACCGATATCGGCTAAGCAGATATCTTGCTGATCTTAGCCCTCCAAGGGCTGTTATTATTATTATTATTATTATTATTATTATTATCATCATCATCATCATTAAAATATGCTTGCAACTGATGTAACAAGGGCGGCCGAGTAGCTCAGCTGGTAGAGCAGCTGGCTACGGACTGGAAGGTCCGGGGTTCGATCCCAGGTGGTGACAGGATTTTTTCTCGTTGCCAAACTTTCAGAACGGCCCCGAGGTTCACTCAGCCTCCTATAAAATTGAGTACCGGGTCTTTCCCGGGGGGTAAAAGGCGGTCAGAGCGTGGTGCCGACCACACCACCTCATTCTAGTGCCGAGGTCATGGAAAGCATGGGGGCTCTACCTCCATGCCCCCCCAAGTGCCTTCATGGCATGTTACGGGGATACCTTTACCTTTACCTTTTACTGATGTGACAAGGTACGTGCATGCATGCATGCATACATACATACATTTTTATTTATCAACATTAGGTTATTTAGCGTCTGAATGAAATGAAGGTCCTAATGCCGGTGAAATGAGTCCGGGGTCCAGCACAGAAAGTTACCCAGCATTTGCTCGTATTGGGATGAGGGAAAACCCCGGAAAAAACCTCAACCAGATAACTTGCCCCGACAGGGATTCGAACCCGGGTCACCTGGTTTCGCCAGACGCTCTGGCTGTTATTCCACAGGTGTGGACTACATACATACATACATGCATACATACATACATTACATACATAAATATACATAGATATAGAGACTGGATTAATCTTGCACAGGATAGGGACCAATGGCGGGCTTATGTGAGGGCGGCAATGAACCTTCGGGTTCCTTAAAAGCCATTTGTAAGTAAGTAAGTATGTATGTATGTATGTATGTATGCATGCGTGTATGTACATAGTTACATCACTTGCAAGCATATTTTAATGATGATAATGACGATGATAATTTCTTCACGAGAAACAATTTGAAAACCTATCGGAGCTGTGTGATCAAGACAAGTTTTCCATTTAATACAATTCGCTTCAATCTATCATGTTATGTAATTTAATTATGTTCATTCATATGGTATATGCCATGACACTGTCGCAACTGTCAAAACGAAAGGAAGTATGTTATTCATATTATCCAAATTAATAATATTATCATCAAATCAACCCTTAATTAGCGTTTGTTAATTCGTGTGAGAACAATGATCGCTGAGTAAGTGTGACGTCGAGATAAAATCACGTGATACCGAACACATACACACAACACCGTGGGCCATGTTGCGATAAAACATTGCCATGCTAACAATGAACATTGCACTAATAAATTATATTACATCTTCAGTTTTGACATTTCCACCTATCACCGGATGTAATTTATTGTCATACACCTGGCCTCGTGTACGCATTTTTTTTTTTCCGTCACGAATGTCCCTTTTTTGCATGACATTCTAAAATTGTTGCGAGATCTTCGATATAATTATTAGAGTGTTGTAAGTTACATGCATTTCTCTACTACCACAACAATTACACCATCTAGTTAATTACTTGAAACTTGTGTTAATTTATTTATTTTACATTTTAGAAACAAAACTATGTAGAAAATAGAACAACTTGTGACAACATAAATCAAACTCTGACAATGTACAGTGGGCCAAAATTGTTATTATCTATATAAGGAACAATAAGGAATAAAAATTTGGTGGAATGATTATACAGTTCAATAATTAAACTGTCATATTTGTAGATGAGATAATATTTATTATAGTTTTTAAAAACACCAATGCCAACAAAACGTTAACATTTCCATACTTTTGAGACCTGCTGTAATAATTATACATTTATTTAAAACAATAATGTTTATACTTATCGCCCAATACCTGCAGTCGTTACACGTAAAAAACGCGGCCTACAGTCTGCTTCCTACTGCGTCTTGTGTAACATTTACACGTGCGGAGAGATAAACAGGCAGTCGACTTTGATTCTTCAACGAATAATTAAATAATCACGTATGAAGGACCTGTATATGTGTGTATGTAAAAGATAATTGTGCCTCTATATAGTAAAGCAGATTAAGTAAGATTCGTCTTAGAAAAATATGTTGAAATAAATAATGAATTAGAAATAAACGCTATTCAATTGTTTCTATGGTGATGGAACATTAGTAACTTCTATGAACATTTTCATGTGTATCTTAATTTATTTTGTGCGAGATCGTGCGTATTTGCTTGGTTTCCGCACAAAACCAATCCGCGGAAAGTCTAAAATTCCACATTCAGTATTCCCAACTTAACACACATAACAATTTCCCTCTTCTTACCGCTTAAGTGACATATTCATTTTACTGCTTTAGGCTTTTAACATATTATTTTTAGAGACGTTCAATATAGTAATAATTATAAATTGGAAACTTACCACTGCAATTTCACCTAAATTGCAATGTTAATTATTGTTTTTAAATATTTGCAAAAATTAAGTAAACTCTAAATCATTACATGATAGACGTAGGCCTATATCACGGCCTGCTGGAGTATAGTAAAAACAGAAAACATTTTAAAGCAACAATGTTGAAGATAGATATTTTTGTTTCGCAAATTTTCTGTCATTGAACAGAAACCAAGATGAAGATTTCATTGCAACTAATTAGAAATTCCTCTTTCAGGTATGTAATAAACGATCTTCGCACAAAATATGTACGATACACGAGCGGTATGTTTTCTTTCAATTCTCGGAAATTAAAAAAGCTCAACTACGTTTCGCTTTTTCAAACTTTTCCTCGAACATGAAAACTTCAACATACCGCCTTGTAACGCATATTACTATTACTGTTTACGGATGTATTCGGATACACATGCTTTATTTTCTATTTGATAAGAATATTTATTACAAGTTTATCCTCTTGCTGTCGTTAATATGTTGAATTTCGGTTACAAATCTCACCGAATTTGATTTCCGGCAAGGAAGTGAATTTTTATTTTTCTTCCATATCAATTAAGCGCACATCTTTTGCTGTGTGTGTCAAGCTGTGGCAATGTGTCATGCTAACTAGCCTACATTATGTCGTTGTTGTTATCGATGGCCGGAGAAATAGGAAAACGAGGCCTTGCAAGGGAATTTAGGGCTGAGAAAAACTGAGTATGTGAGCTCGAAGCCTGTTGATCACTTGTCTCATTCCGATTTTCCCCTTCCACTAAAGGAACTTTAGAGAATTTTGAAAGAAAAATTGACGAAATTATCAAAATCCTGTTATCTGAATAGGGCATGGGAAACCATGAGGCACAAAATTCATCTTACACTTCTGATTCCACGGTACAAGTGAAATCAGAGTTTACAGAAAAATCGTGTGTCAAAAATATTACAATTTTATTTTTCTCTCCTATCAGATCCAATATAAACGTTTCGCTTCAAAATATCTGACGCACTGAAAGTTGATGATAATTGAATTTTGCGATAATCATGGCTTGACCAATGCTGATGATAACGACTACAGTAATAGTTTTTTTTTAATATTGTAAAGAAAATACTTAAAAAATAAAATGTCTCAAAATCGCTTTAATGAGGCTAAAAAGGGTGCAAGGAACGAAAATACGGTAAATTTTCATTTCAGTGCTGGCAACACGGAAAAATGCCTTTTTACAATTTTACTAAGATAATTTTTGTAATATTTTATATCGTACATAGCTAATTTCTTTGTCCCTACACATAAAAGATATAATGTAGCAATATTTATTTGAAATAGTAAGTCCAGTAACAAAAATTATTAGATTCTTTGGTAAACATAAAATAATTATAGAATTTTATGACTGTGAACAAACAAAAGAATAACGATTTGATGAATAATTATAATAACGACAACAATATTATGAAAACCACAGACACAACTAAGCATAGCTTTATTCATATGAAGTATTATTATTATCGGCAAGGTTACTTCAGTGTACTACAGAATTACAGACAGTTACTCAACAATGAAACCGTCAAAATTTGAACGCATGTTATGAATATAAATACTGAAGTGAAAATGTTAATATAACTGTAATTAAAGTGTCAGTTATAATAAATAGGTTAGTTGAGATCAACCGTAGCTTTCATCGTGGACAGCAATCTCATTAAATGATAAAATGATGAAGAGCGTTCGACAATGCCAAATACAGACATGAGAATAATGTGCTAATTGTCTGGGAGAAAGCACAGACGATGCAGTGATCGAGTAGACTTGCTGACATGGTTCAATAATCTAAGATATTAACTCATCTTAATGTTTTTTTTTTCTTTCGTTATTAGAAGTTTTAGAGAACATTAACATTGAAAAAGAAGCCCTCACGGTGGTCTAGTGGCTTAAACGCTGGACATATAACCTTTTAAATCGGGTTCGATAGGGTTTATGTTTTCTTATGGCGCGCAGTTTTTTTCAGAAATTCTGACGAAAAGAAATTCCGTACTTTATCCTTAGATGAAAAAAAAAGAAGAAAAAGAAAGCATTCTCTAGCATACACCTATCAACTGAGCATCTTTTCATACTCGAATCACAATTACAGAATATTTTGAAGGATATCTTGCGCTTCGGGGTCAGGAGATACACAAATTACACAATTTAAATATTCACGTAAATCCCCCACCCCTAAACAAATGCTAAATTGCCTTTATCAAGGCTGTGGATTAAACATATACAAAAGCAAGTATGCTTCCAAAATAATAATTATCTGTCAAGTTGCATCATCATCGTTTAATATTCAAAACTTGTATTATTTTTATATAATCATGTTTTCGTGGTAATAGCTGCTTTATTAAAGCTGTGGGAACCTGGACACGGAGGATACTGGTGACAAAAACACGGTGCATGGCTGTAATTATGTAAGAAACAAAAACATGTCGATTACAAAGCCGAACGTCAACGATCAATCATGCTAGGCGTACATATAATTTCTTGAATGTGATCAGTTAAATATTAAAATAAGCCACAATTAAATTTATAAATACATTACAAAAAAACTGCAACTACACATATTTCATAAAGTGACAGCTTAAACATAATATACTTCAAGTGAAACTTTAATATAATAATAATAATAATAATAATAATAATAATAATAATAATAATATTTATTTATTATGGCGAAGTTAAGGCCATCAGGCCTTCTCTTCCACTAAGCCAGAAACAAAAGAAGCTGATACAATTTTACAGAATAATATTTAAAGAACACAGCAGTATGCACCAGATTTTTAGATTGCAATGTATTATTTTCTTTTTTTCAACTACGAAACTTCAATTTGCCTTTACCAACGAAATCTGAGAATTTGAAAGGACTTAGGCTAAACTAGTAATTGTGCCTAAAAATCAGCCCAGAGTTTGAAACCTACAAGTTCCTATTAATCAGTTCCAGTGTCTTTTTTAAGACGTGAGACATAATGCATTTCAATTTTGTATACTGGTATTAAATGTTTGATTTCAGTATTTTGACACAAACACTAAGTTCTTACCTAGTTTTTCGCAAAATACGGGTTATCAGCTAATAAAAACAAAAATTGTATGTTTAAAGCCCTTTCAATTCAAATATCAAAGTTTAAGCTCGCGAACTGATGTGGAATTTTGTGCACACGGGAAAATTTTGATTTTACCACAAATTTATTCGAAATTAACGTTTTTCAAGAGATTTTTTTTACATCTTTTAACGAAATTTCAATATATCTTACGTACAAAATATTGAAGTCAAAATTTAAACCTTATATGAATACAGAATTTTGAACCTAATATTGAAATCGGATTTGGAGTGACTGTTTTTAAATATAAAGTAGAAAGTAGTAGTCCATCTGGAATAGTTCTGAGTTATTGAGTCTTAAAGTTCCTGACTCACGCTTAACAACCTTCACCTACCATAGGAAATGCTGCCCTCTGTGGAGTAACAAATGAGTTATGGACTTTGTTTGTTATGGCAATGATTAAATCTAAGTTTTCTTCCTCCAAGATTGTATTAATCCACAAACTGATCACTGGTGGACTTGGTCCACTCTGGTTGTGAGCCCCTCTTATGTTGTGATGCCTGAAGCTATTAGGCCTATTCACGCACAGGATGGAAGACTGTTACACAAATTTATTTCTCTACACAACTTATAAGTGCCGATAGAAAAGAAAACTGTATTGTTAAAATGTACAGAGATTCTCAAGATTTCCTTGATGGTACAGACCTCTAGTCTTTGTAAGAATAAAGACCTACAGTACAATATAGCCTACTCTCGATTATCCGGGCTAATGATGGAGAAGAGTACCCAGATAATGCGAAGAAATGGATAATACGAAAGTTTATTATTGTACATGTAGGCCTACCTTGAAGTAGGATAGGTCTATTTGGTGAAAAAATTTTGACGTCCAGTATAATTTTTTAATGATTTCTTATCACTTAATATTTTAATAAGTTATAAATTATTACAACATAGTAAGTAAGGAAGTAAGTGAATAAATTATTTTCGAGCCTAAGTCATGAACGGGTAATCCGCAAACCGGATAAACCGCGCCCGGATATTCGAGAGTATAGCCTACTGTAATGTATTTTGCACGAAGTGGGTTTAAAAGTTAAAATGTTTTATGTGAAATAATACCAAATTTACGTTTTTCGTGCGAAATAACACCAAATTTATGTTGTTTCGAAATAACACCAAAATTAAGCAAATTTTTATACCGAAATTTAAGATTCTGATTCACCGTAAAATATTTATTACCTTTTATTTATTTATTTCCTTATTTGTCCATAAAAGAGTTAAAATGCGTAGGACTTTCACAGAATGAAAGGAACAAAATTATTAAAGCAGAAAACAATAATTAAAATAGATAACATTATATTAAATTAGCACCACATAATATATTTCATCTAAACTATACTAATAGATGTTCGTTAAAATTCTTTTGATATATCTTTTAAAACACCATAAATCATTCATATTTTTAATTTCTTCAGACAAACCATATATATATTTTTAAACCATAGACCATATAGGTTTTGTTGAAACTTATCAAACCATGTGCTGGAATCTCTAATAATGACATGATGCAGCTTTTGTTCTATTCCTCAACAACACCTAAAAAATCCTAAATAGTGTTTAAAACCTATAAAATATCTTAATTCATTTAAATTAGATCTCTAAGTTACATAATATGTAAAACTTTTTCATACATTATATTTCTTGTATGAGCTTGAATTCAATTTAGAAAAATATTTTCATAGATTTTCCGCTGATACTAGATACGTGTGAAGTACAAAAAATACAAATTAGAGACCATATTAAGACGCACAGTTGATTAGGAATAACACGTGTTCACAGATTGTGGGTACCTACGAAATACTACAGCTGTAACAATGTAATGCAATTAAGGCTAACAATATGTCATCCAATGTACGCTCGGGACCATGTCGGATGCATAAGAGATAGGAGCATGTAATATCGTACGTTATACATCTATGATTCGTAATTACATCTCGGAATGGCGGACAAGTATGCTTAGAACATACCCGCCACCAGAGAGTATTCTGGTTTGAGACGCACATTTTAAGATGCAAGAAGTTAGGGAGGAATTTCTTTAATTTCACGCACCTTTAATGCAAGACAAAACCAATTTTCAAGTTTTGTATAAACGAAAATTAAGTCTTGTCGGTTCTAGACATCTCAAACATTTATCATAACCTACCATTATATTATTATAAGCTATTAATCACGGGGACTTCTTCACTAATTAGTTGCGTGTGTCGGATTTTGCACACACACCTCATATCATTGTTAACCATTATTATTATACAATTAACATGACGAATTCAAAGCCAAAACTTTCCTAACTAAAATGAATGTTAAAATTATTATTTTATGTAATTTTCTAATTTTCTATTTATTTACCAATATACGGAATTTTTAGTTTTAGGTAGAAGTTTTTTTTTTTAACTATCCATGTCATCATATCAAGCTTTTTCTTCACACTCAACTTCTAGATTTTTGGTATTTCTATAGTGAGGTCACGTAAGAACAGTTCCTAAAAGGCAAATATTGCCGTCTTGTTAGTGTTGCCAACTGTTACTAGATATCACCATATGAAGTAAAATTACGATCCTAGGTACAGAATGACTTACTTACTTACCTACCGTACTTTACGTTTATGTTGGAAGGTTATTCTAAATAATTCAATAATTTGTAATATATTTTCGCAGGCAAACTATACGAGAAGCGGATCAACATGTTAGGTATTTTGCCTGGCAATATGAAATTCATTGGTTTGACTAAACAATTGATTCACCAGACCTAACCTAAAAATTATTTTGTTCGACCAAATGAAAGTATTTAGGCCTACTAGCTCCTGATAGAACATGTTTTAATGATTTATTGGTCATATTCAACATATTTTTACCTTTTGAAGCTTTTTGTACACTTGTCTTTATCTAAAGTTCTTTGAATTTCTTAGAATTACGTTCTTTCATTTTCTTCGGGTAAAATTTTAATATTTCCTTCTCTCCTATGCTGTGGAATGTGCAAAATGGACTTGACCATAAATGGCCACGAGTCACGACAAATATTTGTCTATTGTTTTCACCCAGGCAGAGAAAGGGATGGCTAAGCATCTCACTTGAAACCACTGGATGTGGAAGTAAGGAAAACCACTGTTTTAAAATTTTAGAGAGAGTAGGATGTGTGTGAGAGACAGCAATAGAATTAGAGTCGAATGACAATGCTCATTTTAAATTTCCTCCCATTTTATGAGCAGAAGTACAAAAAGGTTTTCTTTGTAATAAGCTTTGTTAGCTAACAACAGACATTCATTTTCATTTGAAAATTTGCGTAAGATATTCATTGTACAGTACATTGCAACTCTGGTCTCATACTTCTATATTGTATACAATGAAATTTTATGAAAATAAGTTAGCATTTTCCATTTTGAATCGGATTTACATATATGCCTTCAAATACCTTAAATTACACTTTTTCCTCTTCTGGTTGTTATTCTGCGTATAGTTTACACCTCCAAAGTAAACTAAAAAAATATTTGAAATTGTTATGTCATATTTTTCATATTATAAAGCATATTAATTCTGAAATTTTTATGTCATAAGTGCATATTTTATACTGCATATTTTGGCGACCTTTAATGCATAAAAATCCTAGCAATAATAATAATAATAATAATAATAATAATAATAATAATGACCATATCTGTGGTGTAGGGGTCAGCATGCTGGTCTCTTACGCAACCGGTCGGGTTGAATTTCCTGGTTGAGGTTTTTTAGGGTTTTCCCTCAACCGGAAGGCAAATGCCAGGAAATTCGGGCCACAGCATCCCTGAATATCACCGGCCTCATTCATCATCGAAATCATATTCATAACAAATCAGTAATACATATACAGTCGCCATCTAGTTCACAACAATAGAACTAGTCTCAACAATAGTACACAGTCCTTCAGATTTCATCCAAAAGATTAACTCGCAATATGACCAAAGATGTTAAAGCGAGTATAAATAACAACGAGAAAAAAATAATATCAATAATACTAGTAATACTAATACTAATACTAATACTAATAATAAAAATGAATAATTATTATTTAGATTTAGCAGCAGTGACAATAGTAGTTAAGATAGCAGTATTACTCGCGAAATCATGCCACATTTTATACAAAACCCATAATACGAAGATTTTGTTAAAATATTTTCACAGAGAATAATAAAAAAAAAAACATCCGAAAGCGAAACATGGTTTACCCTGAACATATTCGTTGGTTTGTTGCGCCAATTCGTTGCCTTAATCGGAACTATGCATCAGTTTTACGTGAAAAGAGTCCGTATCTGACGACATAATTTGTAAAAGGCTAACTTATTTCTGTTTTCTGCGGGAAGTACCGCCACTCAGTGTGTCAGGTTTGCTCCGATAAATCACTAATTGCTCGATAAATTTGTTCGTTTCTACATGACACATGTCTCGCTATATCCGTCTAAACATTCTGATAGCGGTTTGCGTGAGGGCACCAGAATATACTTCCAGGCAATTACTACATATAAATATAATCATATCTTGCTTAATACGATAAACTCGACAACATTGTTGTCCTTCACATTAATACTCAATGATTCGCAACTTTTCGTCATGGCAATACGAGCAATTTTTCTAAATATGGACTACAACTTCTCCACATTGCATAACGTTGTTTCTTTTTACGTAGAACTACGTCCCCACCCTACTGTCGTCAATAAACAATGATTATATTATGCATCCTAATACTGACTTTGTCAATTGGACATATTTGTACTCACTGACTGTAATGATGTTCAATAAATTTGATAAAATAAATAAATAAATATTACTTACTTTCTTTCTTACTTTTGGCTTTTAAGGAACCCGTAAGTTCATTGCCGACCCCACATAAACCCGCTATCGGTCCCTATCCTCTGCAAGTTTAATCCAGTCTCTATCATCATATCCCACCTCCCTCAAATCCATTTTAATATTATCCTTCCATCTATGTCTCGGCCTCCCCAAAGGTCATTTTCCCTCCAGTCTCCCAACTAACACTCTATATGCATTTCTGGATTCGCCCATACGTGCCACATGCCCTGCCCACTTCAAACGTCTGGATTTAATGTTCCTAATTATGTCAGGTGAAGAATACTATGCGTGCAGTTCTGCATTGTGTAACTTTCTCCATTCTCCTGTAACTTCATCCCTCTTAGCCCCAAATATTTTCCTAAGCACCTTATTCTCAAACACCCTTAATCTGTGCTCCTCTCTCAAAGTGAGAGTTTGAGTTTCACAAGCATACAGAACAACCGGTAATATAACTGTTTTATAAATTCTAACTTTCAGATTTTTTGACAGAAGACTAGATGACAAAACCTTCTCAACCGAATAATAACAGGCATTACCCATATTTATTCTGTGTTTAATTTTCTCCCGAGTGTCATTTAAAAATAAATAAATAAGTAAACAAACAAATAGACAGACAGACAGACAGACAGACAGACAGACAGACAGACAGATAGATAGATAGATAGATAGATAGATAGATAGATAGATAGATAGATAGATAGATAGATAGATAGATAGATAGATAGATAGATAGATAGATAGATAGATAGATAGATAGATAGATAGATAGATAGATAGATAGATAGAGTAAATAAATAAATAAATAAATAAATAAATAAATAAATAAATAAATCAAATCATTGAATCCACTGACGCAGTTGAAAGTTTTATTAAATAATCCATTTAAATGGTAAGCATTTTATCGCATAATCTCTGTACGACACGAAGATTTAACATAACGAATGTGTCTTTTACACAACAAAGCATATGAGATTACAAGTTTACCAGGTATTCATATAGGTTTTCAAACCCAGTCTCTGGTGTGAAAAGCAGTACGGTTAACTGCCCGCCTCCAAACAACTGTAATGTTCTACCACGTTACGTGACACTCATCTGATAAAATACCAAACATATCGCTCAGTGGCGTGCGGGTTCAGGATTTGTCAGATCCGGGATTGAGGCGCCGGAGGCGTGCTATTCTATGGATTTCCCATGCTTGTAAATCAAGTAAATGTCAGTAAGTACTACTTTTTTCTTATTAAAATTTCAAACTTCTAAAATTCTGGGCCAAAACTAAATTTGAAACCTGAAACATCATTAAACGAGCACATAGTGAGACTAACGTGACAAGAAGTCAGCGTGATACTGAATTTCAATCTAAAACAATGTAGCACTTCACACCGATCACGAACTAAAATAAGTGCCCTAATCGGGGTACGAACAAAGTTTCGAAGCTGCGCTTCTCGACGAGTACGTACAACCGGTCGACTACTGAAGAAATAGGATTTCGAAATAATTGATTCCACCGAAATCTACGAGTATATTTATTCGTTTCATTGTAACAATTAAAACAATAAATTAAAAGTCACCGTACTGAAAGTTATCTAAAAATGTTTTTCAGTAGGAATTGTAGATTGAGGACGCAGAAGCCATACTATCACGTGTTTACGAGAATAAGCTCAAGTGGCGCCAGCATATTACAAGAACAGACTACCTAGGTATTACTCCTACGGTCTTACTAATAAACCGTGTATAGTTTTTATACGAGACTTATGCAGCGTTGAGACAGAAAATGTTACTAATAAACCATGCATAAGCAATGGATGTATAAACAGTCTGTAACTATACAATAGGAATTGCTTTGCAGTAGTTATATACATGAAACCCCTTGTTTAAGCGTTGTATATAGAGAAAAAATGGCCGCCCCTCTAACAGCTGTTCGTATCGACTGTCATTTTATGATGATGGATGCCTTGTAACCACAGAATAACACACCAAAGAGCACAGAATAAGTAGAATAATACTGCTTTAGCTTGTATTGTTTGACCAAAATATAGTGTGGTAATCGATCAGAGCCAGTTGTACTATCGATACTTTAACACAGCACACTAGAGCGCTCTACCGGATGCAATAGAGAACCTCAGATATTCTATTACCTTTCGTAACGAAATAATGACGAAACTATGACGTAGCTGTGTAACAGTTGTACTGTTATACACGACATATGTAGTGATTATTAGTAAGGAATTTACACACGACTTATAAACGAGCTACTCTTTGTATAAGTATAAGACAGTTAAACGTCTGTATATTGAGTTTTTATTAGTAAGACTGCTAGTATTCATCCGCTTACAATGTAAATAACAAAATATAAAAGTAGCTTTTATTTTACACAGCGTTTTACATATGAGTGAAGTTATATGTTTCGTCGTATTTAATAACTAGAATTCAATTTTTATTTTCAAATAATACAAAGTTATGATTTCCAAATACGGAACTATATTTTCCTACGTCATGTGAGTGTTTCGACTGGGAGCCAATCACGGATATGACAGCCACGTGTTTGTGTTTACATTAGGATTTTTCATACAGCGAAAAGGATATAGAAGAGAAGACAAAGCGAGAAAGCGAAATAAAAGGAGAGAAAGATAAATGAAGAACAGAAAATAAAACGATATAGATGTAAAGAAATAACGAGAAAGAATGAACAGGAAAAAGAAGAAATAAGGAAAGCAAGAAAATACAGTAAGCAAAGAATAATCTGGGCAAGGTGGTTGCAGCGGCCCAGGTCGGGATGAGAGTCGAGGAGCAGACTGTCTGTCTGTTTCCAGGTGGAACTACTGTGTGCAGGAAGTATACCGCGGCTGCTGTGGGAATTCCTCTGACCGGTTCTGCAGTCGTGACCTCTCGGTGCCTTACCGAGGCGCAGCCCCCCGGCGAACAGGGGCGGCTCTTTCTACTCCAGCAACAACTTCATATATATTCAAAGTAGTTCCACGTATTCTTGTATAGGACTGACATTAAAATTATGTTATTCGCTTCATTGAAAATGTCTGAAAGTGATGGCAACAATTTACAGAATCTACTGCCACTAACATTCTTAATCACGCACAACTACTAGACATACAATTAATGATAAGAGACTCATAAAAATCTGGCGTCCTCGTTGCTTTGGAAAAACAATTATATTATATTATGGCATAATATGTCTGTGAAAGCATCAAACATTAAAATTTCTATTTTTTTTTTCCAACAAAATTTTGTTCAGTTTAAGGTAAACCAGACTCAATAGGTTTACGACAACTAAAGTACGACAGACCTCCATATTACTTATGATTCTGACGTATCTAATCGTCTTTGGAACACAGCATCAATAGGGTATTAAGGCCCATTCATAATGAAAATTAAACATAACCGTAACATAAACACAAAAGTTTGCGTTCAGGTTACCAAATGGAATCATTCGCAATGATTTACATAAACAGTCCACATATGTGGAGTAACGATTAGCACGTCTGGCCGCGAAACCAAGTGGCCCGGGTTCGATTCCCGGTTGGGGCATGTTACCTGGTTGAGGTTTTTTCCGGGGTTTTCCCTCAACCCAATATGAGCAAATGCTGGGTAACTTTCGGTGCTGGACCCCGGACTCATTTCATCAGCATTATCGCGTTCATCTCATTCAGACGCTAAATAACCTAAAAATGTTGATAAAGCGTCGTAAAATAACCTACTACTTCACATAAACATTGCCGTTAGACGTTAACTTGAAAGTTTGCAAACTCCAAACTTTCATGCTTATGCCTACATGATTTGCAAACAGTACACAATCGTGGAGCGCTGAAGTATACGATAGAATATGAGGAAATGACGTCGTTGTTATGTTTCCATGGTTACCAAGTATGTTTGCGGTTATGTTTATGTTCCCATCGTGAATGTTCTTGATTTTACCGTAACGTTTACATTTTTAATTTAAGGCTTACGTTATGTTTAATTTTCATTGTGAATGAGCCTTTAGTTGATGATAAGTTGCTAGCGTTTTTCCCATGGCTAACGAGAAAGACAGGCTAAGGCGCGACGTCACATTCTTAGTCATATAACATGGCCAACATTGAAAAAGTTTATATATAAATGCACGTTTAGCATGAGTTTAATATAGCTATTCCTTTGTTTTTCAGAACTTTGAACATGCATTTATATTAGGCGATTGTCAAGATGGCCATGACTAAACCATGATAATCACGTGACTCCGATTAGTGCCGAAGCCTTTCTTGTTAGCCACGGTTTTTCCTCTGTGACGAAATTAATAATATTCTCCTAAATTATTCATGACTCTCTGCCAATTCATCGATTCAGCATCTGAAGAAATCGGCTGGGTTGCAGTTAAAGAAGTCGTCAAGCCGAGTTTGTAAAGCATCTTTATTATCAAAGGACTGAAAATAACACTATACCTAATGTAAATATCAGAATTCATGAAAGATTAAAAATAAATCTCAATTTACGTAGCCGGATATCGAACTCAGGATCGTTATGTTTGTATGTAAATGCACTACCTACCATTGCGCTATAACTACACTGTAGTTACTTCGGTAAATGATTACATCATTAATAAAGAACAGACGCACCTTATGGGGCTTTCCTTTGCGGGAAGTCACCACTGACAGTATTCGCTTAACTGTTAATTGTATAATGCAAGATTAATTGAACATCCGACCATCCCATCTTAACTCAGACCTCGCCGCCCTCTTATGCAAATATCACGCATTAATCATTTCACATTCCAAGTAAGAAAACCATAAGGTCCTGTAATTAAAATAGGCTATTCAATTGGGGTTTATTTAGGCCTGTTGGCATCAGTTTAACACTGTTTCGGAATATATAATAAAGAAATAGGTGACCGTCAGATGTTAATATGACAGTAACTAGAGCGTAGCCTATGTAATTACATAATCTATATTATGTAGCTAACAGAAAAGTGAAACCCACTAAAAAAAAATCCATATTCCGAAGTTTAAAGTTAAATACAGTATTTTTTTTTACATATTTTGATGTGTATTATATTTAACTTACGTTGGAATATGTTACTATTTATTTTTTTAATTGACAAATTATTTTTAATCTTTTTTTACAATTTTAACCCCCATCTCTTCAATTAATATGTGTTTGGGAATTGTTTATGCCGAGTGTCCCTCTATCTCTCATCCATGTACCAATAAATATATACAGAATGAACCATAAGTGTTGTCACTAATTTCAGGGGGTTATTCTTTGAGACATTTCAATTAAAAAGTTTAACATAATTGTACTCGTTTTTGCTTCCTTTTAGAGACAAAAATTGTTTTATATGAAACAATCCATAGCGTGTTTTGAGAAAGCCATTGATTGAATTCCCAATGTATTCAGTCATTTCAAGAGACCTGTGTATTATAATAATAAATTATTGAAAGAATTTTGGTTTTGTCATTTAAATGTGTATACTTTTTGCTGGTTGAGTGGAAGAGAAGCTCTTACGGACTTAACTCCGTCAGCTAAAATAAATTATTATCATCATCATCATCATCATCATCATCATCATCATCATCATCATCATCACCATCATCACCACCACCACCTTAATCTCACTCAGACGTTAGATAACCATCGTAGTTGAAAAAAGGTCGTAAAATAAACCAATTAAAATATATAGAAACTATAGGCCTAATTGATTTATAAAATGTTATTTTGGTTTCTTCGCTATACAGTAATTGTAATTGTTAATATTATTGTTTTCCCCCAATGCCACCAGGTTGTCATTTGACATTTCTAGTCTCTCTGAACAATGGCTTATAATTTGTAACCCACTCCTGAGGTTGGGGCGCCTGGAAATCGGAGTTATGCTACCTCGATATTCTTATGATAAGATGATTATGAAGGGCCAGAAGAGGTCTTGGTCCTAAGCCTAACCTAATTTCCAGTCCATGGACGAACACAGGAACATTCTCCTTTAGGGGGGAATTCCTGTTACTATGATGTACCGAAGTACATATGATATTTCCGTACAAGAATTCTGCATTGCCATATGGTTAAGAATGAGTAGAAGGAAGAAAAATTCTTCACCATATGGGAATGCCTGTGTTCTTACCGGGAATCGAACCCGGGACCTCACGAACTGTCAGAAGCTCTGACCACTAGCCCATGAGGCTGATTATTATTATTATTTGCATTTTGTGTGTAAATAATCAGATACAAAAACAGATCAGAATAGAAAGACATTGTGTGTACTGTCTATCTACTTAAAATGTCTGTTGCTACCAAGTGGCAAGTAGCCTATAGGTGACTGCCCAAGAGTACAGTTGGGAGTATCACTCCTATTGTGAAAGTCCTAAACACAATGGTGTTAAGCCAAATGTTCTAGCGTGAGCATTCTCTTTTCAAATGTCTACAAATGCAGTTTACGGCAAAAGAATTAACATAAAGAAAATGTTGTTACACCCTCAATATCTCGGAATACGAAACTAAAACAACGCCTCCTATATCTTTACCGATTTCCTGGGACATTCCTGAACTTTCAAATGTTTACAAAAACCCATGGAAACCACCCTCGTTATGCACTTCCTCGCAATTACATTGTTCCACAGCCGCCTAAAGCAACTCGATCTACTTGCCGCAGCCTTCTAGAATCGTTCTCAGGAAGATTATATAGCTCTGATGCGGGATGGGCTATTCCAGCTGTATAATATTCTCGACAATTTCCTCCCCCTACCGCCAGCTAGCGACACTGTGCAGCAAGAAGTAGGAGTTATTATAGAGACCCCAGTGTTCCAACAACGCCCTGAAGCGACGTTTCCAAAAGCATTAAGTAGACTGCTTAATCACAAGATAAAGAAAACAAAAGTACAAATGCTGTACTAGTAAGACGGAAAATTATTATCTCTGACGAAACCATACAACAGATTACTAGTTTTAATTATCTAGGAGGGGCAACTGGCATTGGGAAAGATATGGATATATGCAAAGTACAAAATTACACGTGAACCGTAAACCAGGCAAGAAGCAAAATAGTTTCATTAGGCAAAGGTTATGCTATGCCAGTAGTATAATATACTTATGGTATACGAGCAAAAGTTGTTCTCGCATAAGTGAGATTGGGGCACAAAAATGAAGAATCATCCAAATCTGTGACATTATTCTGTCAATTGCAGTTTTTCTCAGATGATCATGTCAGCAAATGTAGAGTTCATACTCAAAGAAATGCATCCAGAATAGAAATATCGGAGATGAGATTTTTATGGAAAACAAAACGTTGCACAAAAGGGGCGGGATAAGAAATTGAACAATAAGTAAGTAATTAAACGAAAAAGAGTAAAGGAGATAGACTATTTAACGAGTGTCGTATTCCTTGTATAAAACAGAAAGATAAGAAAATACAATATAACCTAGCGTTCCATTAAAACTATTAGGCTATTACTAGAGAAGTGCAGAGTTTTCAGTGTCGAAATTCAACGAGGGCGAGAATCACAAACAAAATTTTGCCTGAATTCCTCTATCAATAACAGGGTTATGTACCATGATCTACGATACGTAGCTCACAGCTATTGTGAAGACATAACATACACGTATGAACTGTGAAGTGCGAAAGAAATTTTGATTTTGAAATTATCACACTAAAAATGTTTCGTATTTCATATGAATATGTAGTATCATCTTCAAATACTGTATAATGGGTTCTTATGGGCTCTTTTTTATATATACAACTATATGAAATACTTTAATACCTATCACAATGTTATAATTAATGTACATTAATGTAATATTTCAATATTGGTTCACATGTAATATTCGAAAGTCTATTCATTCCTAATCATAATTTACTTATTATCTTCCTTTTCAGACCACTTTTGTGATTTGTCTGTGCGCACAGTCACTACTTAACATCCATTGTTATTATTTTTTACACAAGTAGGGTCTGTTTAGTCATTGTCACCACTTAAACCGTTCTTATCTCGAGTATGCGAATTCCGATTTCCAACATGTTTACGGTTATTATTGCTTTACCAATTCTAAGAAAGGTACTGAAAGTTTCAGAAGTACAGGCTTACTCAATATGTAGCTAACAGTTCCGTATATAATAATAACAATAACAATAATAATAATAATAACAGTAATAATAACAATAATAATAGTAATAATAATAATAATAATAATAATAATAATAATAATAATAATAATAATAATGGCTTTATTTAGCCTGACAGAGTTAAGGGCGTAAGGCCTTCTCTTACATTCAACCAGGATTAAAACTTGCTTACATAGTTAAACATACAACGAAATCGGATTTAAGTAATTATATCATGATACGATTTAGATACATAATGAGATCAAAAGAGGTAGTTACATAAAAATTTACCTCATAAAATAAAAATAAATGTTGACAACTCCTCGCTCTACGAACTTAAGGGCTAAAGTATTTCATTGTCTTGTCTTCCTTGCCAGGAATCAATAATTTCCCCGTTCCAGTGTTACTTTTGGAAGGATTTTGAATAAACTGCAGATATTTACGAGTAGTCAGACTCCTTGTTCATGTGGTTTGCATGGCAATGACCATTCCTTAATATGACTTGGGAAATGTAAGGTTAGCAACAGTCCCTAAGGAAGATAAATTTCAAAAGTTTTGTCTGATGGCGAACACAGGCCCGCTGAATTTGTAGATCAGTAAGCTACCGACTGAACCACGTAAGGACATGTATAATTTTGACATTCTATAGCCTACAAAGTTTTGGAAATATCATGTCACATTTTATCTTCAGTTGAGATTAGGCAGTCTGTGTAGTGATCACAGATACACACGCAGTGTAACATCCTACAGTTGAAGCTACTGTAGCACTGTCCTTTCACCCTCAAGAGAAAAATTCGTTCCAGCCATCCGTTGTGCAACCTTGCAAGGTGCTGACATATATTGCACCCTACCTCCTCTTTTATTCGTATTATTACCCCTCACAATGGATCCTTACCCTCTCTACACCATCCCTCTGTACCATATCTTAAAAAGTAGTTCAACCTAGTTCTTGTCTCTGCTTAATGTCACTTATGCGTCCTATCTCGCATCCCTTTCGCTGCTCCATCATAGCGATTTAAGATTTATAAGAGAGGGACTCATAAAAAGATAAGCCTAGGTTGTTCCTACACTCTAAGTATTGTCCCTTATCGGTATCACATTTCAGAGATTCTAAGATAGAAACTGTAGTATGCCACATTGCTACCTTCATCTTTTTTTTTTTTTAATCCGTCGTCATGGTGGTTGCTTCTGTTGAAGCTACTGCATCATGTCGTTGAAACAAATGCCGACATCTCTTTTTTTATGCCTACACGCGTAACGTGAACTTTCTGAACATATCTTTTTCGCCAGTATGTGCAGCACATGCGTCCGTCCGCAGAAAACAGGTCCCGTGTCACTAAGCAAATTTATACATAGTTAGGGATTGTATTTCTTGGTAGCAGCGATACGCGCGAAATTTTCTACAATTACTTTCTTTGTTACATTTACTCTTCTAGATATCGAAATAGTTATTTACGTAACTAAGGCAAAAAGTGATACTTTTGTGTAAGACTGAGCCGAAATTTCGAATCGAGTGCGCGAAAGACACTTTCGTACTAGTTACGTACAATATTTTTTGGCACAATAACATGGAAATTCTATGTGAATTAATATTCATTAAATAAATTATAGGCTATTGAGATTTTTGTAGGCTAGGAGTGACAATTATAGTCTATATACTAGGTCTAGTTATAACGTCATGATTGTTGTGTAGCTATAGTGAGGGCTTGTGTATTCTGAACCATGTAAAAACTCAAAATGGCTTTATCAAAAAATATATTTTGTTCAGATAGTAAGAGAGAGATTCTGAGGAGATTTAATGTAAATTAATACCTAGAAAATCTGAAGAACGATATATGAAAGAATTTGATTTCTTTTTAAGAATGAACGAGATGTAACAGTGTGGAATTAATAACTGAACACGTGATGCTTGCGTTTTTCAATCAAAAGGTATATCAAGCTGTGACTATGAAATTGTTTGTATATTATTTATGTTTTTATAAGTAAAGCTAAATAAGATTATCTGTTAGTATTTTTAGTAGACCAGGAGGCATTGACTACAATTTCTATGTTCATAGTTGGCGATGTATTGATATTGAGACGTGATAGTTTTCGTAATGTTTCACCATAGCTGTTTATATTACTATAACAATTTTGCGATATTCGTACGGAAAAGTGAATCATAACAATGTATTTGCCGTACACTTACAGCAAAGAAGAACTTTCTAATCAATAATGTGTTATGAAAAACAGCACTTTCCATGTAGGTGTGCCAAAAGTGGTATATTTAACCGAAACGAACTCGCGAAATAACACGAAATTTGGACCATAATACAAAATATGTCAATAACCATGAAATATAGTTACCCACTCCTTCGCAAAAACTACAAAGTATACCTATTTTTTTTTTCAATATTGTCGAAAAACATATTATGACTTTTGTTGCAGTCAATCTGTCAATCCTTTGGTAACTCCAATATTTCTGAATGTTTTCTATGGATATCGTAAAGAGATCGATTTCTGTAGCCGACTGCAGAATACTTGCTGCAGCAGGAATATTTTATGCACCGGAGGTTATATTTTGATGCGAAGATGTTTTTGGGGGACTAGTAGAGGACTACAATGTGTTTGGTGTGAATTGTTTGCAGGAAGTGTAGTTCCCTACATCCGTCTAATGTGGACAGTGAGAGAGGACAATGCAGAAACCATATCTAATTTATATTTTGGCGATGCTGATATGTGATAATTATATGTGAACAAAAAAAAAAGTAACAAGAAGTTTTAGGCTATATCAAATATTGTTTGCAGGAAGTGTAGTTCCCTACATCCGTCTAATGTGGACAGTGAGAGAGGACAATGCAGAAACCATATCTAATTTATATTTTGGCGATGCTGATATGTGATAATTATATGTGAACAAAAAAAAAAGTGACAAGAAATTTTAGGCTATATCAAATATTGTTTGCAGGAAGTGTAGTTCCCTACATCCGTCTAATGTGGACAGTGAGAGAGGACAATGCAGAAACCATATCTAATTTATATTTTGGCGATGCTGATATGTGATAATTATATGTGAACAAAAAAAAAAGTAACAAGAAATTTTAGGCTATATCAAATATTGTTTGCAGGAAGTGTAGTTCCCTACATCCGTCTAATGTGGACAGTGAGAGAGGACAATGCAGAAACCATATCTAATTTATATTTTGGCGATGCTGATATGTGATAATTATATGTGAACAAAAAAAAAAAAGTAACAAGAAGTTTTAGGCTATATATCAAATATAATATGATACACGTAATTGACAACTTATTTCTCAAAATGGCCGGCAAATTGACAAGCTATTTCAGAACATACCTACCGAAATAATGATAGATTTAACATTGAAATCACATATCTTATTTCATCAAAAAATACTGGTCGTAAAGATAGTTCATTATTGCGAAGGCTATGAATAGCGGACGTGGGTTAAATTCTAGACAAGAAAAAGTACATTTGTTATCACAGGTAATGATTTTGAGCCATAGTGATCACAATACTACTGCTACTGATAGGGGTCTATATAAAATTGTATTATATCTAAACCAGAAATAAGGAATCATACTGAGTAAAATTATATTCTAGAAAAACTTCTAAACTCCAACGCACTTCAATTGTCACATGAGACTTGCTTTAATTACAATGGGTTTCCACGTTATGTATTTCAAAATCTCACGTCAAACATAAGACTGTTGTTAGTGAACCCAATTAGGATGACTTTATTTTAGACAAATTCGTACAAGATGGCAAGGGAAAAGTGGCTGATATCAGTTTAACATAAACTTTCATGTGCATAAAGAGGAATCAGTGTGTAAGATCTCAGAGCGAACAACCGTACAAGAGTTACAGTGAGTGGTTTCCGGAGAGCTCTTAGCTTCTCAGTTCAAGTCATTCTCATTCTTTTTCCAGCTTTCTTAAATATTCCTATCACCAGAGAAAAGGGCGTTTCTTAATGTCGGACCTCGAAGTATTTACAGCTCTCCGATTTTTGAAAGTTCTACAATTTTTATCGAAAATTTATGCAATTTAACCTACATAAACATGCCTGCAATACTTATCCGTACAAAATTTGGCGTCAATAGAGCTAATAGTTCTGAAATTATTTTTAATATATAGAAGTCAATAAAAAACGCTTTTTGCGACAAAAGTTTCAAAATTTTTAGTTCTTATATGCTCAAAAGCTTGAAAATAATAATCGAGGGGATGCAATTTAATAAGTTTTTTAGCTCAATCTAGATAGAGGGTCAAAATAATTTTTTAAATCTTACGAATTTAGCAAACAGCAAATTTTATTCTAAATGAAATATGAATATGCCCTGAAGTAACTTATTAATATTTCATACAATGCTAATAAAGTTTTCTATATCAACATTTAATTGACCGCTGTGAAAAGTTTCAGACAATGTGACAATAAGTGTTTTGCAAAGAGCTTTTCTATTCAAGAAAGTGCTTAAAATTTCAAAGTCGAGAAAACAACATTAAAAAACATTTCTCTCAACTCACTCACGTACCTATGTTCGGCCATATTTGATTAAAGAGCCCTCAAATATGAGAACATATTATGAAACTAGAAGGTTCAAATATAATTAAGAATATAAAAACAAAAAAGGGGATTTTCTTAACTTTTCACCATTATTTCATCATAGTTTTACCTTAATTCGTCCTGTAGATTGCAACGTGAAAAGTAGGTCTACCCAAATTTCATCGATATGTTGATTTAATCAAGAGAACTGCCTCCATAACAAAGGACTATCGAAATATATCAACAATAAAATTGTTATCATAGTAACCATAACCTTAGTGCTTCTGTATAAAACAAATGAAATATTGCATAAAAACATGTTCTTTCAGACGATATTAAAAATGTTTTCGATGAGGCCATAACTCCCACAACAGTCGAAAAAATATTATTGTTTCCGTGAAAATATTCTTTGGTCGGCGGAAAAAGGCATATAAGTCATAAAAATTATTTTTTCAGGAGAGACTTTCTTTTTAATTTACTCTTAACTGAATATAGGGGAGAGTCGGGTAGTATTGGACATCGGGTAATATCGGACAGTGAGTTTCTTTCATCTACCACACGATGGTAGTACCTGAATGACATGGTTACGTTTCCGTAATGTCCCATAGAGAAACGTAACCATGTCATTCAGGTACTACCATATGGTGGTAGATGAAAAAAACGCACTGTCCGATACTACCCGATGTCCGATACTACCCGACTCTCCCCTAAGTATAATAATGAAATTCATGTATGTTGGTTAAAGAAAGATCTTTTTCGATTTAAAATACAAGAAATTTTATTATTTAAAAAATTAGAAAAAATACTACACTTATGTGATTAGGTACAACAGAAAAATCGACTTTTTTGACTTACGTACCTTTTCCCGCCGATCAAAGATTTGTTTCTAAATAGAATAGTTAACGTATATGAGATTTTGTCCAAAATCCCCTCATACAATTTTAATAGCAATTATGTGTTACATTAAAAAACTTTGTATGTAGAAAAACGTGTGTTTTAATATTCTATTAACAACACTAAAATAACATACTTATAGCAACAATAAATAAAAATAAATAAATCTTAGTACCCCCCAAAAATAGTGATTCGAACCTGGGATCATGGCCTCCATCCAGCATTAAGTTAGTTTGCCACCAGTGGTATCATGAGCATATGTGATGAATTTTTCCTCGATTTCAATAATGCAAAACATTTCCTGGTTCAGATCACTTACGCATCGTTAATAGCATTGAATACAACCAAGAGGTTGGAATTTCACCACGAACACAATAGTCATTACGCGGCATTCTTTATCCACGAAATGGTGTCATGCGGTTTCATACATTACATGTCACTCCTCAAAGGCTACTTTAACAAAGTCGCTAACAGCTGCAATAAAAACGCGTGCAGAATTTCCAGACCAGACAGTAATGTTATGAGAGGCCACGCAGATGTAATTTGAAGCTGAGTATAGGGTGCAGCACCTCTCAGGCATGATGGTAATGTTAGTTACACTCTTACAGTATACTCGGGTTAAAAGAGAACTCGACAAACGCCATTCCATTGCAGAAGAGACTAAAATAAGCAGTATGATAACGGTAGTGTTATATCTTTAAGCAATGCACAGGCCAAGAAGCCACGGACGTCATAAGCTGAGACTCCTTGGTATGTAGGATAACTAAAACGTTGCTGTACTGTGTGATGGAAAGGGAACATTGTGGAAGACCGAGACAAACACAGATATAAAAATCAGTAGAAAATTCATTAGCTGAGGGGCAACTTTCACAGTAGTAATATACGTTACAAGAGCGGTATGAAAACAAACATACCCTCGTGTATCGTACATTATTTTGTGCGAAGATCGTTTACTACATACCTGAAAGACGAATTTCTAATTAGTTGCAATGAAATCTCCCTGTTGGTTTCTGTTTAATGACGGCAACTTCGGAAAACCAAAATATCTTTCTTCAACATTGTTGCTATAAAATGTTTTCTGTGTTTACTACACTCCAGCAGGCCGTGATATACGTCTGTCTTTTTTCCCTCCAGTCTATAAATGCGAACTTAAAAGAAACGGTAAGGTTATGTAATGATTTATGTTTCATTTCAATATTTTAACAATATTATTTATATAACATATTGCAGCAATAACATCGACATCTGGAATCTTGTTGATTTTTTCACGGCTTCCTTAATGTTACTTGTATCATGAATGCAATAAGTTTCGTGGAGTAGTAGACTTTACTTCATTTTTGCAAAAATTTAGAAACAATAATTAACATTGCAATTTAGGTGCAATTGCAGTGGTAGGTTTCCAATTTATAATTATTACTATATTAAACGTCTCTAAAAGAAATATGTTAAAAGCCTAAAGCAGTAAAATGAATGTCGCGTTTAAGCGGTAAGAAGAGGGAAATTGTTATGTATGTTATGTTGGGAATACTGAATGTGGTATTTCACACTTACCGCGTATTGGTTCTGTGCGGAAAACAAGCAAATACGCACAAAAGAAATTTAAACGTAAACGTAACATTTTGTCGTAAACATAAATATTATATACAGAATATGAGCATTCAGGATGAGAACCGTGTAGGCCTACGTAAAAAATAACCAATTGTCTACTTATGAACTCTATTATGATAAAAAATGAATTGTTTCTAGTTTCTAAGGCAACAAGTCTTGTTGACTTTCTGTGTCAGGAAATTTGGATGCTAATTCTGCTACTGCAAGTAGGTTCTGTAATGCAGCTCGGTTCCTTGTATCTTACGGGCGCAGAACACTCCAAAAAATATGGCTGTAGTTCTTCTTGTGCTTCGATTATTATCGATATTCCATTACTTCGTTAAGTCCTTTCTTGTGATTGTAGGGGAGACTCGGCTAATTCCGCAATATTAAGAAGTAAATCTATCATATTTTTGTCAAAATGTTTATTGAAAAATATTATCAAGGTATGTAGACATGGACAAAACCTTTCATTACCAAATGAGATAAAGAGACCTATTAAAATGCAAATATATTTAGTTGTACATACATTACAATTGAAAAAGAACTCGGGTAATTCCGCAACAGTGCGGATACTAGGACTTGGCTAATTCCGCAGTAGTAAATAATTATGAAAGTAACATAAAAGGAACAATTTATATGTAACAATGCTCACTTTCTTCACAACTGTGTAGCAAAACACGAAAAACAGCCAACTTTCGATGTTTCACTGTATTGCCTACAGAGGTGTCGACCAATATCCTTGATTTTTTTCTATCGCACTGCAGAGGACATGCCTCCTGTTGACAGCCACTCAAAACTTACGTTCACGCTATTCTAAAGCCGCAGTAAAATCATACATGCACTACTGCGGAATTACTCGTACTGCGGAATTAGCAGAGTTTCTCCTATAATTCGTTGGTTTCAATGAAAAGAAGGGAAATAAATGTACATTTTCCTGCAGAATTGTTGTCATCAACATATTGTTATTCGTCGAATTTATAGTCATCATCACCACCACCACCACCACCACCACCACCACCACCACCACCATCATCATCATCATCATCATCATCATCATCATCATCAAATTCTTCAATGTGAGTACCGTCAAATGTGAATATTCTACAACCAACATTCTACCAACCAAACGAGATCCGAGAATGGCAGAGGGATACACTAAAAGTGAACATATGGGTTGGAACAACGAAATCGAAGGTTTATTGACCTTTCATGGTTTTCGAACTGACAGTTACTGATCACAGACATGCCGCAACAAATTCTGGAGCCTCAGTTGCTGCTATCCGTTGTTTACCAGCAAGCTGGGGCACCACCCCATTTCTCTCTCGATGTCCGGGATTACCTGAATGCAAAATTTCCAGGACGAAGGATAGGTCGTGGTTCAACAAGGTTGTGGGATCCCCGCTCACCAATCTCAACACCGCTAGATTTTTTTCGTTTTGGGATTTATTAAATCTGAAGTGTAGAAGGAAAGGTAAACGATTTTGGACAACTGAAACGTCGAATCAGAAATGCTGTAGTCCTGATTGTGCCGGATATTTTGGAACGGGTATTTCGACACTGTGAATCGATGGGAGATGTGTCGAGACATGCAAGGTGGTCATGTCGAAATGCACTGATTTAGTAGCATAGATCGTTGTACTATCATCATCATCATCATCATCATCATCATCATCATCATCATCATAATAATCATCATCATCATAATAATCATCATCATCATTTCAGTTTCATTACATTCGGTTTTCACAAAAAATGAGTACGTACTTTATAACCATCCTGTATTTATATGAAAACTCTCTGCTTTATTTTACGTAGGTCCTCTATCTATTCCCCAAACGTTTCCTACATATTAGTCACCACTCTGGTTTAGGGTAAAGGTTGGTTTTATTTTATTTTAGTAGGTTATTTTACTACGCTTTAACAACATCTTAGGTTATTTAGCGTCTGAGTGAGATGAAGGTGATAATGCTGGTGAAATGTGTCCGGAGTCCAACACCGAAAGTTACCCAGTATTTGCTCATATTGGATTGAGGGAAAACTCCGGAAAAAAACCTCAACCAGGTAACTTGCCCCGACCGGGAATCGAACCCGGGCCATCTGGTTTCGCGGCCAGACGCGCTAACCGTTACTTCACAGGTGTGGACGGTAAAGGTTGGTAATACTGTGATATAGTAATATTGTAATAGTTCTTTTTGAGAATTTATTACAATTTTAACTGAGTGAGAGAAGGACCGGTTTTGTGCAGCAACTTATCCACGAACATTCCCTTAATATGTTGACGCAAAAAACCGATCTTACTCTCGCTCAGTAAAATTGTAAAAAATTCCCAAAAAGAACTATCACAATATTATTCAACTCACAATATTACCAACCTTTACCCTATATCAGAACATTTATCACCCATAGTCGCACTCATAGCCCTTGATCAGTAGAAAAAGTTGAAAAGAAGGTTTCCTTTTTATTTTTTGGAATTCGTTATAAATTCTAGAAGAAAAAAATGGGGACGCATAAAAGAAAGCAAGTTCATAACGGCAATTCAATTTCTAATCATGCGAACCATCGGGAGCGTTAACAGGCCTAACTAACGTTTTGTTGCAGGACGACCTCTTAGATTTCAACGTACGTGAGATGCTGTTAGGTTAAAGAACTGCCGGTGAGATCATATGAATCTCCTTATACGTATAAACTTCGTTAAGCCGAACTGAATTAGGACTCTTAGGAATTGGACGTCCAGGATTCAGGTTAGTTATGGATTCAAGTCACAAAGCAATTTTCTGCGAACAGAGAATCATGCTCTCCACTGCTACTGTGCGAATGCACACGGCGCGGCAGCAAATTGAAAAATCGCTAAGGTAGCCACCTGCTGTACCGACATCGCTAGCTTCCTAACCTTGACACTGGTGCGGTTCCAACCGCAAATTGCCAGCAAGATTGATAGTCTCAAAATTATTGGGAAGAGAAGAGAAGGGAACAGAGAGGGGGGAAGCGAGTACACCGGTCGCCCTCCAGACGTATGGCAAGTGCGAACCGGGGAGGTAAGGTCATGAATCGCAGGCGAGTACTCTGAAATCTCTACCAACAGCCTTTTGCATCTCTGCATGAGTTTGGTCAGTTGACGGTGAGAAGTTAGCAGATCACCTACTCGTATTATGTTGCAATACATCTCTTCCTCTTCGTCTATCTTTTCCTGCTCCCTTTTCTCTTCATCTCTCCTCTTCCTTCTTTTCCTCTTTCTTTAGCTCTTCCTATTTCTCTTCATCTCTCTTCTTCCCTCTTCTCCTTCTCTTCCTTTATCTCCTATTTCTCTTCATCTCTCCTCTTCCTTCTCTTTCTTTTTCTTTATCTCCTATTTCCTTCATCTCTCCTCTTCCTTCTCTTTCTTTAGCTCCTTTTTCTCTTTATCTCTCTTCCTTCTTTTCCTTTTCTTTCTTTATCTCCTATTTCTCTTCATCTCTCCTCTTCCTTCTCTTTCTTTAGCGCCTTCTTTTTCTCTTTATCTCTCTTCCTTCTTCTCCTTTTCTTTATCTCCTATTTCTCTTCATCTCTCCTCTTCCTTCTCCTCCTTCTCTTTCTTTATCTCCTATTTCCTTCATCTCTCCTCTTCCTTCTCTTTCTTTAGCTCCTTCTTTTTCTCTTTATCTCTCTTCCTTCTTCTATTTTTCTTTCTTTATCTCCTATTCCCTTCATCTCTCCTCTTCCTTCTCTTTCTTTAGCTCCTCCTATTTTTCTTCATCTCTCCTCTTCCTTCGCTTTCTTCAGCTTCTATTTCTCTTCATCGCTCCTCTTTCTTCAGCTTCTCCTTTTATCTTTCTCTCTTCTCTTCCTTCAGCTTCTCCTTTTATCTTTCTCTCTTCTCTTCCTTCTCCTCTTTCTTTAGCTCCTCCTTTTTTCTTTATCTCTCCCTTTTCTTCTTCTTCTTCTTCTTCTTCTTCTTCTTCTCTTTCTTTAGCTCCTCTTTTTTATTTCTCTCTCCTCTTCCTTCTCCTTTTTCTTTATCTCCTCTCTTTCTTCTTCTTTCTCTTCTTCGCCTTCTCTTTCTTTAGCTCCTCCTTTTTCTCTTCCTTCTTCTTCTCTTTCTTTAGCTCCTATTTCTCTTCCTCTCTCTTCTTATATTTCTGTAGTTTCTTTTTCTCTTCCCCTCTTCTCTTCCTTCTCGTTCTTTTCCTCCTCCTACTGTTTCTCTTCCTCTTATTTCCCTCTTCCTTATGCTCATTCTCTTTACCTCCTCTATTTTCTCTAATTAATCTTTTCCTCTTCCTCCTCCTCCTCTTTCTTTTCCTCCTTTTCTCTTACTCTCCCTTTCCTTCTTTCATCTTCTGTTTCTTTTCCTCCCTTTTCTATGAGATTTAAAGCTGATGACAATGAAATTAAATAGTGTTAACATACATTATGCTAAAGAGCGTGTAATAATATTTTCTGAAATTACTTTGAAATACGGTGCTTTTATTAAATTTTCAATTTCATTGGTTCTTAATTTATGCGGGCGGCTTTTTACTTCACGACTAGGAAGAGCCCTGACTAAGATGAGGACAGGAAACAGCTCTTCCACCGCCTCCGGGCAGCTGAAAGAGATTAATGGTTGAAGAAAAAAAGCAGAATTTTTTGGCTGAACAAGGACGGACAGCCGTTTACAGAAACGTTGATTGTTTTATTACTGACTTGCCGTAATTTCATATTTCCTATCGCTGCCTGTAGAATACGTCTTTCATATCTCCTGTTGCCTGGCAAATCATGTTGTTAGTTGTAGGCACATAAGAGTAAAGTTTGTTATGCGTGTTGAAATTTCCTTGTTTTAACTCGATTTACATTTCGTCACTTCCAGTTGTGTTGCATTATCGAGTAGTGTATGTGAGCGATACCCCACATATAACCCGGAACTACTGACATTCCATCGTAATAATTTCAAACACTCGTAAAATCTTCGAAATCATCTATATTGCGATAAAGGTGAAAAACTGACGGCGGACTTCAGGAAATCCCAAAGATCGCATGACATTTTTATACTAGAATTAGAGAACGATAAAATGCAATATGTACTTTCTTTAACACTATACCGCAGTGTATTTTATTTAATCTATATATTTAATTTGAACTGTGGAAGAAAATTTTATGAAAACTATACATCCTGTGAGGTTGTGCGATGTCTCAATCGAAAGCTAATAATATTAATACTGCGGGAAAATCTAAATGGTTGTAGCGAAGTTCATAATTAGATTTCGCGACATTTCACGGCTAAATGTCATTCACCATATAGATTACCTTAGTGAAATTTGTTTTTTTTTTTTTTTTTTTTTTTTTTGCAAATGAAATTAAGTTTTCCAACATTTCGCTAATACTAAAAAAATCGCACCTCTAGCTATAACCTACCGATTGGAATAATTTTATTTTTAGTTCAATCACAGGAAGAGACGAGATTTTTCATCTCGCTATAACTTCCAGAAAGGCTCCGGGTTAACTTGGTTTTCTATTAACTTTCTGAGATTCTAGCAACGTCAGATCCTAGTTCGAGACATAGGGTAAAGATTGGTAATATTGCGGTACAAGTAATATTATGATCGGTATGGCATAGTTGCGCCCCGCGGTCAATTGGGAGACCTAGGCATGGCATAATTGCGCCCCGAAGAAATCAGGTAGCAGAATGGACATGGCATAGTTGCGCCCCGAAGAAATCAGGTAGCAGAAGGGACATGGCATAGTTGCGCCCCGAAGAAATCAGGTAGCAGAATGGACATGGCATAGTTACGCCCCGATGGGCATAGTACATACGAAAGTGATTGTCATAATATAAACAAATTACTTTAAAATATTACAGTGATAGCTGCATTGAAATCAGGTAGGCCTAGCATATGATCAATTTTGCTATTTAAAATAACACTTTTTTTTATCGATCACACACAATAAATGAACTGCATTTTTTATTTGTACATCGATATCTTAACACTACGGTACAGGGTTTCGAAAATTGAAACTTAGAACCATTGTGAATACTTTACTCTTTTCACTAAACTTAACATTCATTTTCAATTAACCTCACTATACGCCACAGACGGTGTGAAAATCACTAATAAAATGTCAAAGACTGCTAAGGCCCCATATTCCAACGGCTCACTCATCTGAATATGTCAGTTAATAAAGTACTGCCAACTTCATGGTGTTCATTTTAACGGTTGGCTGCTGATAATCACTGCATAAACAGTAGAAAAAACAGTTAATAAAGTACTACCAACTGCATGGTGTTCATTTTAACGGTATCGATAATGAATATTAAATCGAACAAGAAATCAATAAGGTTGGTTGATTACGAGGTTCGAGTTTCCGTAGTCTTTTCCTCTATCTATTTCATCGGGGCGCAACTATGCCATGCCCCTTTTCTCTACCTGATGGGAACGGGGCGCAACTATGCCACAAAACTGGGACCCTTTTTTATCTGCTGCATCTTATCTGACCGTGGGGCGCAACTATGCAGCTTGTGTAGCAGCCTGTCCACGAAGAGTCCCTTAATACGTTTGCGCAGAAAACCGATCATCTTCCTCTTGCTCAGTAAAATTGTAATAAATTCTCAAAAAGAACTACCACAATATTACTAATATCACAATTTACCAATCTTTACGCTATATAAAAAAAACAAGATAGCTTTACGTCTCTGTCTCCTGTAAGGTTCAAAGGATTGTACCATTAAAACTTTAACTTTAATAATGAAAATGTTGATCACTTACGGCCATATTTCCAGTTTATCCTTGTCGGTGACTGTTGACAGCTGTGGCAGTTTGTAATACTCGTAGATGAAGCCCATGGACTGGGTTGACTCCTCGGCGCCACCCCCGCTGATGTTGAGCATGGCGGTCGTGGCAGCTGTCAGGGGGTGTTCATTGCTGTAGTAAGCCGTTGTGCGCCAACCCCCGTCTTCGCCAGGAGCCCCACCCCCTCCAGTGTCTGTGCCTGATGGTGGTATTTCGGTCATACGGGCCAGGGGAGTGCCGGTACGAGAAGGGAGGGGGGCCCCGAGCACGTACTCCTCTCCCCCGGCGTCTTTGCGCTTTCTGCAACAATCAAGCACGTCACTTCGATTAGAAGTGCATCAGCGAAATTACACTTTAATTACTAGCTCATTTATCATAGACTGTCCTGCAGACATGTCGTCATGGAAACATAAACATACGAGATACGACCGCCATGGTGGAATACTGCCATTGCATGTGGCTGGAAACAACAGAGAAGATAAGAAGTTTTGTTTTGGCTTCTCGAATTCTTGACAATAAACCGGGAACGAAAACCAGAACGAGAACGAAAAGTAGAAAATGTGAACATGGAGATTTTTTATTCACAGTAAACCGAGAACAGAAACGACTATGCTATATTAAGCATTCTGAAGTTATTTGTGTAATTTATTTAGCATTATTTCAGTCTATATTTATGTATGGTATTATAGGTTGGGGCGGAACTTATAAATCCAACCTTTATCCGTTAATTTTACTATAGAAAAAAGTATTAAAAATTTGTTTAAAAAAGCAGAAAGATTACCCAACTGAATTGTTGTTTAAACATTTCAAAGTTTTCAACATTAAACAAATGTATTATTTTATTTTATTAAAATATTTTCATAGAAATTTTAATAACTTTGAAAGGTATATACATAAATATAGAACTAAACTAAAATATGAATTCTCTGCGTCTGTCTGAACCAAAATGTAAAATCAATGTAGCTTTTTATCATAGCATGAGTCAAGGTCCCAGATTATTAAACAAATTTTATTCCAATAATATTTCAACCACGAATCCTCTCCAAATTAATAAAAATAAATAAAAAAAATTGTATTGGATTTATAGTTTGGGTTTAAACATATTAAACGCTATTTAACCTGTATTCACTCTCAATTTTAATTTTATTTTTGTCTGTATTGGAATCCCCTCCTGAGCACGAGTCTTACTCATTCAGGAGTGGGCTAGTTTATCTTTCATTGTATTATTAACTTGTATTCATTTAAAACTTACTAGCAATAAATATAAATAAACAAATAAATAAATAATTGACCATTGGCATTCTCTCATGAATACAAGCAGCCAACATGAACACAGGTTAACCCTTCAAAATTTATAGCACGAAATATTTAAGAATACAATTTATGTGGTAGTCTGGTCACATAACCTACACGTAGCATATATTGTAAGTGATTCTACTGAATTTACAAGCAATGGATGAAGAAGAAATTATGTCACGTCCTCCTTGCTATAGAACAGCTTTTCGATGAATGAGTCTAGTAGGCTGTGATCGGAAACGAGAACAGCAAAGTTAAAACTTGACCAACCTTCACGTTCCCGTTCCCGTTTCCGGGCTCCGGCAAACTTCTCGTTAATTGTGAATGCTCACATTATTTTAACAATATTTCCGTTTTCGTTCTCGATGTCGTTTCCGTTCCCGGTTTATTGTGGACTAGCCTTATCGGGGAATTTGGAGATTTCACTTGTCCTTGGGAATCTCGGAATGTTGGTGGAATGAGTGCCTTAGTTTTTTTTAAAGTATTTAATGGAAAACATCTCTGTTATCTCTGTATAATACCTGTAAAACCCGGTTGTGGTAGTTATAGAAATATTGCGCAGAGGAAAAAAAAATCGCGTAAATATGAAGAAAAAGAAAAAAGAGAGAAGATTTTTATGAACCACGAAACTTTCACCAAAATATTATGAAACAGTAGGACAAACTCTAGAAATCATAAATAGTGAAAATCCTTGTTCCCATACCACTAACAAGCATGGTTTAGAATATAAATATCATATTTTACCTCTCTCTACTGGCTACTATGATAATGATGATGATGATGATGATGATGACGATGACGATGACAAGATAAATTTATGGTCAGAATTAAATGAAAGATTTTGGATGAGAACTGTAATAGTGACTATGGTGATGATGATAAAGGCAAAGAAGGGAAAGGAAAAGTGAATGATGATGATGATGATGATGATGATGATGATAAAGGCAAAGAAGGAAAAGGGAATGATGATGGTGGCAGTAAAGATGATAATCACGATGGAATGACACTGTAAGTGATTAAGTGATAAAATGTTAAAAAAATAATTTTAAAATTATGGTTCTAATGACAAAAAAATTCAGAAGGCAATGGGAGCGAAATTTTGTATAATTTGTTATACAAACATTTCTCCATCACTAGGCAATGAAATGAAGACGACATGAATAAGATGTAACACATCGATCGTCATTGAGTACTAATGAAGAACACAGTGAAACTTGCGGACACCTTCCTTCACCTATATGCTATGACTTACTAAGAACTTGCTGATCGTTGTAATATTTAACTGTTTCCACATTATGTCTTCATTCAGAAAACTGCTAGGAATTACAACTCTCGGTGGTTTCTGTGAAGAGGTACATCGAGAAGTAAAAAAGAACAGAGAAACGCAAAGTTATATTGTTCCAAGTTCCCTGGGACGTTATTTCAGTCCCATTAAAATTTATAGACTCACACACGAGAGCTATATTACACTATATAAATAAAAGAAACAGAAAGAATCCTTTAAAGTCAAAAAAATGTTTTATTACAGTAAATCTGTACATATGCGCATATTATTATTATTATTATTGTACTTGTATCACGATATGCGTGACCGCACCGTTTACACGCCACTTACAGGGGAAACAGTCCGCATCATTTTCTCATATCTGGAGTTCCGTGCATGAACGGTGCATATCCACGTCTTATTTGAAACGTACGCGTATCTTACAATGGAACTTATTTAGGATGTGTTTTGTTTCATTCTTTAATTTCTGAATGAATTAATGGAGATTTCTTTCACCTACCTTTGATGGATACAGCTTCCTAATCAGTGTCGTAAAATTTTCCAAAAAATTAATTTTATTCTTTCCATTCTTTGTTTTCTTATTCTCATTATTTTTAGTCGCATACTTCCTACTTTTTCTCTTCATTTTATTCTCTCCCTTTTTACTCTTTCTTAATTCCTCACCTCCACTTCTTCCAAAAGTTTCTCCTTTTCTCTCTTCTTCGTTTCCAACTTTTCTCTTTTCTCAACCCTCTCCTTTTGTCTTCTTTCTCGACTCCCTCTTTATCGCCTCCATTTATTATTTCTTCACCTTCTCATCTTAGTCGCCTTTATTTGTCTCCCCTTGTATTTTCCTCTTCAACTGATCTCTTTCTTCCCCATTCTCTTTCTTTCTCACTTCCTCACATTTCCTTACTTGTTCTCTCTCACTTCCTCACCTCTTCCTTGTTCTCTGTTTTCACTTCCTCACCTTCACTTCTTTGTTCTCATTTTTCACTTCCTCACCTTCTCTTCCTTGTTCTCCCTTTTCACTTCCTCACCTTCTCTTCCTTGTCCTCCTTTTTCACTCCCTCACCTCTTCCTTGTTCTCCTTTTTTACTTCTTCACCTCTTCCTTATTCTCCTTTTTTATTTCTTCACCTCTTCCTTGTCCTCCTTTTTCACTTCCTCACCTCTTACTTGTTCTCCTTTTTTACTTCTTCACCTCTTCCTTGTTCTTTTTTACTTCCTCACCTTCTCTTCCTTGTTCTCCTTTTTCACTTCCTCACCTTCTCTTCCTTGTTCTCCTTTTTCACTTCCTCACCTCTTACTTGTTCTCCTTTTTTACTTCTTCACCTATTCCTTGTTCTTTTTCACTTCCTCACCTTCTCTTCCTTGTTCTCCTTTTTCACTTCCTCACCTCTTACTTGTTCTCCTTTTTTACTTCTTCACCTCTTCCTTGTTCTTTTTCACTTCCTCACCTTCTCTTCCTTGTTCTCCTTTTTCACTTCCTCACCTTCTCTTCCTTGTTCTCCTTTTTCACTTCCTCACCTTCTCTCCCTTGTTCTCATTTTTCACTTCCTCACCTTCTCTCCCTTGTTCTCATTTTTCACATCCTCACCTTCTTTTCCTTGTTCTCTGTTTTCACTTCGTCACCTTCACTTCCTCATTTTATTTTTTCAGTTCCTCACCTTCTCTTTCTTGTTGTTCTTTTCACTTCCTCACCTTTTCTTCTTGCTCTCTTTTCTGCTTCATATTTTCTTCCTTCTATTTCTTATTTTTTTAAGTTCTATTTCGATTTTTAATTTGTTTTGTGGATAGAATTCTCATTAAAACTGCCTTCTTCAGTTTTCCAGTAGTCTTTTTTTCATTATCCATTATCCATTTTTCAATCAGTGAGATGAAGGCTCTTACATTTGAGTAGCTCCTGGATACAGAAAAAGTTTGTATTATGAATAAATAGCGTGGAACAATTTTATAACAATTTTTCATAACAAAAAGCGCTATTCCGAAGAACCTTATAAATAAGCATCGAATTCCTGTAATCGTTGAATGAGACTCAAATTTTGATAAATAACTGTGATAGAAAGTCACTAAGTAAGAAATATTTAAAGACTTGCTCTCAGATTTTCATGAAATAAGTCCACAAGCAATTGCAAATATTAAATAAACAAATGACTACATAATGTCAAAAGAAAAGAAACATTGTGCTGTACTATGCTGTTACATCGTAATTGATTCTAAGTTCCTATCTTACGGTGGAATTCATTAACTAAGAACATAACTCCATCAAGAAAATATTTAAATATGGTTTCATATTCATGTACAGGTGTATAATTACAATTATATTATTTTCATGGACGCTTAGAAACATTTCCGTATAAAATTAAATTAGACATATAGAAGCTCTTATACCCAAAGGGTAAATAATAATTCCTTTGTAACACTTGGGTGTAAGACCTCATTAATCAAACGCATAGGGGATGGGGAAGAGCCTGAAGGATAACCACACACGGGGAGAAGAAATCTTTTAAGATAGCTCGAGGCAGCCAATGCCCTGTAAACCACGAGAGAAAATTAATATTAGTTCTGACAATCTTGCAGTTTAGAAATATTATATTGTCGAATAGGCTACAACTTTACATACCCTGAGGTTAAAATCTACTCCTCACGCCGAAGCCTGGGGGTATTTTATATGAGAGTATGTGACTTCCGTTGATCGGTACCTTTTTAATACTACCAGTTTGAAAGCCAGTAGCAGAATATAGCTGCAAAACATAAGAGATATATTTCTAATTGATAATTGTAAGAAAGTTGTACCTGATCAAAGATGATTATCAGTAAGTCTATGTTCGTATAAATGTGGACACACATACACACATATGCATACAGGGTGGAAGGGAACATACTACATTCCTTCCCAGAAGAATGACGATTTGAAAAGTATAACATTTCATTTCTCTGCTAGCGATTTTCGAATAAAAATATATTTTGTATTAATTTCCATGACATTGTTTGAAATTATAGGTAATAGTCACTCCAAAATATGAAACTTGATGTAAACACTGACCAAAGAACTCAGGGTGGGAATGAAGAGAAAGATCATTACTTTTTTGTATACTAATTGTTATTTCACAATTTATAGCAAAGAAGTGGCTCTGAAAATACGTATATTGTATAAAAAGTTGTGGTTTGGCGTATATTGTAGCTGAATATTTTGTTTCATAAGTTGGCGGTACTGTTTATGACTTTAATGGCTGACTTCACTGTGAATTTTCAAAATAAGTTTAGTGTTGTGTGCTTTAACATTTAAATTGTTCTAATGTTTACTTTGTCGCACATTTTTTCGAAGTTAAAAATTCTCAACATTTGTACAGTTTTCTCAGAAACAAAGACAAATCATTAGCCTTTTATAGCTTATCTACAATATTATATTAATTGCTGAACTCTAATTGAGATAATTTGGATAAGATCTTTTTGTGCATTAATATTTGTACAATTTTACTTTTTAAAAAGTAGTCGGTCACAAAAAATCATAACTTTTACTCTTTCTTGGGGTGCTATAGTGTTTTATACATAAAATAAAGAAATATGTAGGGTAAAGTTGCCTAATTCCGTGATACATTCTTTCTCTGAATATTACTGGATTGGGTATCTTGCTAGGAAGTTCACCGATGTCTCAAAAGTAGGCGAAAGATGCCCTATTTCGAGAAAGATGTCTGGCGCTATCATTGAACGGTAAAACTTTGACTGACATTCAATTAAAAAAAAAAGTATCACGGGATTAGGGGTATCACGGAATTAGGCAACTTTACCCCATCTTTGTTTTGGAAATAAAGTATTATTATTATTATTATTATTATTATTATTATTATTATTATTATTATTATTATTATTATTATTATTATTATTTTCACAAGGCATATTTTCTAAACAAGAGCTCAACACTTTTGAGATAACAAGGAAACTTTCTGGGATAAAGGTACCTAAAAATGATTAATTTAACATTTGTAATATAAGGTCTCCGATCTCACATTAAGCAATCCTTTGTAATTTACTCTGTAATTCAATTCAGGTCATTCAGTCAGATGTGCGTTCTAATCAACATCACCGTAAAAGAAAACTGTAAAAACACTGGGAAAACCGACATGTACTAAAATAATAACTATTCAAACTGAGAGATGCTGAACTGCCTGAAGTGTGTCACGTGATATTTGTTGTTACCATACATCCAGTTATACAAACTCCAGTGAAGTAACACTTCTCGAACATGCGAACTATCATATGGGCAGGAAATCAATTATAGAGTAAAGGTCCCCTTCATCATAGCGGGGAAGTAGTTAGGAAATTTTAGCGCGAACATTGCTGACCACCAGTTGGAAGGATAGATGGAATCTATATAATTAAAGTTTAATGTGTTTATAAACGTCCCAGCATACAGGCCACAATTTAGAAATCGTTGCATCATTTCCTATGTAATGTTAAAACCACAAGCGTAGTGTTTGCTACAATATAATCGTATCTGTAGTAATTTCTCTTGAATGAGTAATAATGAAAAATTGGTACAGTTTTGCCATTACCGAGAGAGAGAGAGAGAGAGAGAGAGAGTGAGAGAGAGAGAGAGAGAGAGAGAGGCTTCCTTACAACCATTTCAACACACCCATAAAATACCTTCTTATGCGATTATAATGATTTTGCAACTCTTCATTCAATAAGCAAGTGTACATTACATTGGAACACTACCTTTTGATCTCAGAGATCATAAATTAAACCTATCGTGAGATTTCAATTTTTGTGCTTCTGTTTTCTTATCAATTTCAGATGAAAGGATCTTGGTTCTTACAATTGAAACGTCTGACAGAGTCGTAGAAAGTCCAGAATTGAATTGTAGTGTTATTCTAGTTGCTACATTTATCATGGCCAGCAAATAACCATCAACACTCATGGGTAAGAGTACATCATAATAAAGGAGTTTCATTCAGTTTGTAGAAAGGATAGCTATGAATCATAAAAGACCAGTCGAATATTTTAACAAAGGTTTATATGTTTATGTTTTTATGAAGCTAGTATGGGAGTGGCAACTGCTAGTGTAAATACCAAGGCATTGGGTTCGACCTCAGCTAGCGGCATGGGTGTAAAAATGTTCGACTTTACTTAATATATGCAGGTACATTTACCTCAGACTCTGTAGCGTTTCAACAAGATTTTCTTCTTAAGATATTCCATACATTTAATGTACTGTGTGATCCGTTTGGGTTTGGATAATATGAATTTATTATTATAAAGCTAATATGATAGTAGGAAAAATTTCTTGCTGGTTATATGATGATTAAAAGATGGGAGTTTCCATATATAATCAACAATGCACAATCTGAAAGGATAAATGAAAATTGCAGATGATTAAAATGGCGGGCACAATGTGTTCTTCGGTATGCTAAGTTTCACAGTGTTAAAAGTGTTCAAAGGGAATTTCGACGTGAGGATGGTGTGCGTAATGTATCTAAATACGATTCCATAATGTTGTGGTATCGAACATTTGTAGAAAGAGGTTCCGTGTTAAAAAAAAAAACATGCAGGAGGTCGCAGACGAAACCCAGTACGAGGAGCAGCTATCTCTTGGCTTGGTCCCCAAGCTCCCCAGATCTAACCCCTCCTGACTTCTTCGTGTAGGGTTTTGTTAAAGACATTGTCTATTCACAGAAACCCAGCAACATTGTTGATCATTGAAAATTACTCAAGATTTTCAACAAATCACCCCTCTTATGTTACAACGGACATGGGCTGAATTGCATGACCGTTATGAGTTTGCAGGGTGAGCAATGGGGGGTCATGTTGAGCTCTGAAGAATCTCCCATCTTTAAGTGTTGTATGCACAAAGTTTCAACAAATAAAGTTCAGTAGTAAAAATGTTTTACGATGTTCTTATTTTATCCATAGCCAAACGAATCACCCTGTATAATAAATACGTAGAAAGCCATGTACCACCCATTACATTAGTACAACCACTTGTTCGTGTTTTAGGTCAGAAGTTGTTTAGGCCTGTAGACCAACACTAAACATTTTGCCATCGAGCTTTTATCATACTGAATTGCTATTGGGTTAGAATGTGGTGAATTCAATAACAGTGTAATAAACAAGTCATGGTAGACAGTGATATAGTTAAACTGTGACTTATGGATAGAGTTGCCAAGTAAAAAATTGTTTTTGAGTCTCTGGCAATTAATAATAATTAATTAGTATAGGTACTCTGTATAGGCCTAAGCACACGAAAATATCCCGTAAATATTATTTATCCATCTGTATTATGTGAGTAATATCAACATTTTATTAGGGGAGAATCGGGTAGTATCGGACATCGGGTAATATCGGACAGTGAGTTTCTTTCATCTACCACACGATGATAGTACCCGATTGACATGGTTACTTTTCTGTGATATCGCATAGAGAAACGTAACCATGTCATTCAGGTACTACCATATGGTGGTAGATGAAAGAAACGCACTGTCCGATATTACCCGATGTCCGATACTACCCGATCTCCCCTAACTTTCTATAGTTACACATGTTTTGTGAACGCATGTTTCGCGTTCATGTCAAAGCATAAATGAATAACATTTTTAAAAAGATATATTGCACCCCTAGGATTGTAATAAAATCTTCCAAGTATAGCTACTATGTATATTTGCGGACTACCCTTGTGCATAGGAATGACTCGTTTACATTGTTGAGTTTATCGGACATTACTAAGCATTTCCATAGCAACCGAAATCGAATTTCCTTTTCACAAAATCCTTTAATTTTTTCCGTTGCTATAGGTCATATAGACGTGGCACTTCAAAACAAATGAAAGTAGAAATCAGATAAAGTGCTTTTATCCATTTAATAAGCGTTTGTGCGAGATCGTGAGTATTTGCTTGGTTTCCGCACAAAACCAATCCGCGGAAAGTCTAAAATTCAACATTCAGTATTCCCAACCTAACACACATAACAATTTCCCTCTTCTTACCGCTTAAGTGACATATTGATTTTACTGCTTTAGGCTTTTAACATATTATTTTTAGAGACGTTCAATATAGTAATAATTATAAATTGGAAACTTACCACTGCAATTTCACCTAAATTGCACTGTTAATTATTGTTTTTAAATATTTGCAAAAATTAAGTAAACTCTACAACTCCACTAAAGTTACTGCATTCGTGATGCAAGTAGCATTAAGGAAGCCGTGAAAAAATCAACAAGATTCCAGACTCATCGTAGACTGGGGGGAAAAAAAAGACAGACGTATATCACGGCCTGCTGGAGTATAGTAAACACAAAAAACATTTTAAAGCAACAATGTTGAAGATAGATATTTTTGTTTTGCAAATTTGCCGTCATTGAACAGAAACCAAGATGGAGATTTCATTGCAACTAATTAGAAATTCCTCTTTCAGGTATGTAATAAACGATCTTCGCACAAAATAATGTACGATACACGAGCGGTATGTTTTCTTTCAATTCTCGTAAATTAAAAAAGCTCAACTACGTTTCGCTTTTTCAAACTTTTCCTCGAACATGAAAACTTCAACATACCGCTCTTGTAACTCATATTACTATTACTTCACGTTCATTTCAAGAGTGTGCCATTCGGATTCTGCTTATTTATTTCGATACACACTGTACGATCTCTCTGGTAGCTCCCGTTCATTTGAATGGCGTTTCGCGCGCTGGGAAGAGAAATCAATAATCCGCTGGCTCCGGCACGAACTATATTCTCCTGGGATCTAGATAACGATATAGAAAGTGCATCAGGAAGTAGCTGTGAAGAAGCGAGGCAGGGTGGTGCTGGATGACCCTCCCATTGCGGTCGACGAGACCAGCGCCTCCGGGACAGGAAAGTTTCCATCTCTGTTCTCACAGGTGTTCTGGCTACTCCGGGCGATACAAGCTCCGTGTAACAATGGGACTATCGTCTTATCAATTAATGGCACACGTGTGCGCCAACAAAGAACGGCCCTCCGGACACACTGATAACACTGCAACAATTTCAGTGAAGACAGAAAAAAAATTTCTCTTCTTCGATGCAGTTCAAAATTCTGTCTCTTATTATTATTATTATTATTATTATTATTATTATTATTATTATTATTATTATTATTATTATTATTATTATTATTATTATTATAAGAGCTTTGATTCTGTAGGTAGAGCAAAATTATGCCTCATTTTGAAAAAAAAATAAATAAATAAAGAAATTTCAGTCCACTTAGGCGAGACATTAAAACATATACATATAGTTTTGCAATTCATTTTTGATTGATTTTCAGAACTCTGGAGAGAGGAAAGACGTACATCAAAAAGAAATAAGAACACGAACATAAACAAATTCGCTAATATACAATAGTTCAAACACTGTAATTGCATCTCTTCACATTTTACAATATGCAGTTCATTTAATTTTTATTTTTTATTATTTTGCTTGTGAAGACTTGCAAACACACATACACATATCATATATATATATATATATATATATATATATATATATATATATACACATGCGTACTTTTAACTATTTGATAATAAGGGCAGTCACACAAGAATAACATTTGTATCCTAATTATGTTGGTTTTAGTCTGTTTTTATTACTCTGTATGCTATTTAATATGTATTGTATTAGTAGAGACTAATGATATTGTTAGAGTGAATGTCATATCTGATGATGTTGGCATAGTCTAACGAAAACGTTCATACGATTTTTAAAACATGTAACGTAAAGGTTTTGTACCTTACATATATTGCAGTAAACTTAATAATAATAATAATAATAATAATAATAATAATAATAATAATAATAATAATAATAATAATAATGTTTTATTTTCGCTGGCAAAGTTAAGGTCATAAGGCCTTCTCTTCCACTCAACCAGCCTTAATCAATACAATACATAAATTTAAATTACAAATATTTTCACTACACTTAAAAGGTTCTCCAGCAATAATCTTCACTACACATTTATTTAAATTTAGATAAATCTATAAGGTAAAGTAGTAACTTAATTTATGAGCTAATTTAATTCAATGAATTATAATTAATTTAGTATTTGAGATAGCTAGTAAAATGATGAAAATTAATTTAATATAAGCTTACTAGGACTATGTTACAGGGAGAATATATATATTTCTATTTCTATAATGAGAATATTAATGTAATTGCCATTAGTAAACTTAGTGACTGAAAAATAAATATTCCTAATATATACATATAGACTATGAAAAACACAAGTGTGTGTGTGTGTGTCTATATATCGTCGTTGTTCCTACAATAACTTCTATGTGTCATATTTATCAATTTTCAGATTTTTGTTCTATTAAATAACTTAAATAGTGATACAGCAAATAATAAAATCTCATATATGTAATTATATTTCTTTGTTTCGAAAATGTAAGAATTTACAGTCTCCTATGTACGGCTGTCATAGGATATATATAGGTTATATCGCGGGCATCATGTCAGAAGGGTGTATCAACAAAACTGCAGTTTTACATTAGAGCCATTTAAATATGGAATAATTTTTCCTATCCTTGTCTACATAATAAGATACTTTCTTTGATTCTTCCTCATGCCCATTTTAATTCTTAGAAATTTGTTTTAAAGCTTAAACAGGTTCCATTAAAATATTTCAATAACGCTGCATTTTCTGGTATGTTCTTCTGGTATGATGCTCTTGATATATATACGCTACCGGTCAAAAGTTTTCGATCACCTATCACAACTATGGATTTGTGGTTAAAACAGGGATTTCGTTTTGAATATTGCATCATATCATAATGCTAGAGAGAGAAAATATTTATTTTGTTGGTCTATTTAGTTTTTACGATGTGTTTATACATTGAAATAAAGTAGGCCTATATAGTTGTTTTCATAGCTGATCGAAAACTTTTGATCGGTAGTGTATATAAAATATACAAATAATATATATTATAAAATAATTCTAACGAGTACAAATTCGAAATTTCCAGAAAAGAAATATTTTGGCTTTGTTGGTTAATTTTTCGTTTATATCTCTAAATGTTGTAAAATCTAAATCGGCCAAACTATTAATTGGTAGAGCCAAAAAACTATTTTCCTAAAAATGTGAAAATAAACTATTTTAAAATGATATAAGATTTTGATCTTGTCTGTACTTTTATGTGATCAGAAAGTTTGACTTGACACCGTCATAGAGACAAATAATTGAAGCAGCAGAGATGAAATTACCCATAGGTTAGACCTTTGGCGGCTACTCTCTTTGTGTCCTTAAGACAAAATGAATCAATACGCAAAGAAATAAAAATTAAAAAAAAACACAGACTTATACTAGGCAGGACAGACTAGTACAGAACAAATTAGTATCTAAATTTAGGAAGAACGCAAGAAAGCTTAAAGCTTACAAATATAGACTAAAGCCGCAAGGGAAGAGAACTACGCAGTATCTGAAATGGGTCAGAGAATTTGACATGAAACTATCTGACATTCGCCCTACAGTTGAAGAAACCCAACCAAGTAATCGACTCAAGCGGGATTCAAACCCATAACTAAGAACTACGTCGGAACGCGAGTTCTCTCTCTTGCACCCCAAACGACGCAGTGGCCTTCACAGTTAATTATACATTTTCAAATAAATGCAGTATGACATAAACACAGCCATTTCAGTCTTATTTTATGGATTCAGAATTTTAATGTTCCGGAGCATAAAACTTTAAGGACAGTGCTCTACATTTACAAGAATTCATACAATATGACGCTTAAGTCTATTCGAAGTGGTTTTCTGTATTGTGTTGTGTAAGCTAGTCTGTATGTTTACTTCTTCCAAATTTTTGTTTAATATATTTGATGTAACTCATATAATTAAATGTTATTTGAATTTAAATTAAGAAGTTTATAATACAATTTGTCTTATATCTACAGTACTATACAATAAGAATACATAATTTTAAATTTATAATTTTTTCATTATTTATAAAATACATACGTAACTTTTTAAATTTAATACTAGAACTATTAAAATTAACAAGATTAGGATATTTAAATATAAATTTGTTATATTTTCTTGGGCCTAAATTACTACTACGAATAAATATTGCAGCAGTGTTGCATTTTGGTTCAAACAATCTTAAAGAATTCATACATTTTGTTTCATAATTATGAGAATATAATTCAGAATTATTTCGATTTTTATGTATGAATTTTATTAATACAATATAATACATTTATCTTATTTCAAGAACATTAAAATCTAAAAACAATTTTGAGATGGAAAATCAATAGTTTTATGAAGACATATTTTAATTATTTTATTCTGCAATAAATAAAGTGGATTATAATTGGTTTTAAATAAGTTACGTGATCCTATAATTCCATACATAATTACCGATTGAAATAAAGTTAAGTATATTTTGTGTAATAAACTTATTGACAAGCAATTCCTCAATAAGAGGAAATAATGTATTATTTTACGTAATTTATTACAAAGGTAATTGATGTGTTGGTTCCATTTTAAATAATTGTCGAAAATTACGGCTAAATATTTAACTTCAGAGGACTCCTTAATAGCCTTTACGAAGGGAAAAGATGTTTCAATTTTTTTTAATCTAAGAAAGAGAATTATGCGAGGAAAATGAAATTGTGAAAAATATGTCCTAAAAATCTTTGGGGGAAAATAACGCTAGAAAGAAAACTATGCGAGGGACTACGGTATATTTTGTCCGAAGTAGAATAATTTGCTCCCTTTTTGATCAGAAACGGCTGTGTTTGTGTTGTATTTATTTTCAGTATTCCGAGAACAAACGTCTCTCACTGTGTTAATTTTCTAGCCGCATAGACAAAGCTACATTGTAGATATAATGGCACAACTTACATAAGCTGGACTAAGTAGGCATGAAGATTAGCAATGTACGGGAGAGATCACGACTTCGAGGCGCAGACACACCATATAATGATCTCCGTAATATTGTGATTGTTTTACAACTGCATTTCCGCTTGCAAGCCCCACTCCCTCTTCTAGCTTTACGTGAGATTGGGAGGAGCAGACCTCAGCACGCTCTCATTCCTGCATGCATAATGCAGTCTCACTCCATGCATCTATTATCACATTCTTTCATCTACTTCGTTCGCCCATCCGTAATAAAATTATATTTCCTTGCTATATATCATTCGTGGTCTACACGGAATATACAAGCAAAGCGGCTGATTTTAGTCCCGTACAATATTCTGCTGTGAATTCGAATTCTGGTTATTTGTTCATTAAAGCACAGTGTTACTATAAATAATCTTTCCGATTACAAACTTGAATAACTATCGTTAGGAGACACTTAGAAACATGATATTGGTATCAATGGAAAGAGAAACTCAAATATTTTTTGTGCGAGATCGTGCGTATTTGCTTGGTTTCCGCACAAAACCAATCCGCGGAAAGTCTAAAATTCCACATTCAGTATTCCCAACCTAACACACATAACAATTTCCCTCTTCTTACCGCTTTTAAGTGACATATTGATTTTACTGCTTTAGGCTTTTAACATATTATTTTTAGAGACGTTCAATATAGTAATAATTATAAATTGGAAACTTACCACTGCAATTTCACCTAAATTGCAATGTTAATTATTGTTTTTAAATATTTGCAAAAATTAAGTAAACTCTACAACTCCACTAAAGTTACTGCATTCGTGATTAAGGAAGCCGTGAAAAAATCAACAAGATTCCAGATGCCGATGTTATTACTGCAATATGTTATATAAATAATATTGTTAAAATATTAAAATGAAAAATAAATCATTACATAACCTTACCGTTTGTTTTAAGTTCGCATTTATAAACTGGGAAAAAAAAAAACACAGACGTATATCACGGTCTGCTGGAGTATAGTAAATACAGAAAACAATTTAAAGCAACAATGTTGAAGATAGATATTTTTGTTTTCCAAATTTGCCGTCATTGAATAGAAACCAAGATGGAGATTTCATTGCAACTAATTAGAATTTCCTCTTTCAGGTGTGTAATAAACGATCTTTTCACAAAATAATGTACGATACATGAGCGGTATGTTTTCTTTCAATTCTCGGAAATTAAAAAAGCTCAACTGCGTTTCGCTTTTTCAAACTTTTCCTCGAACATGAAAACTTCAACATACCACTCTTGTAACGCATATTGCTATTGTTATCCATTCGGTTAAATCACATGTGCTAGTCTTAAATCAGCAAAATTATAACACATGAAATTGGTATCAACAGAAACAGAAACTCCAACAATTTTAAAATTTTTTCACTGGAAAACATGAAACAGAAAGAGAAACATTTGATTCACAATCGTAAGAAAGTCACATGTGCTCAATGTGAGCTCCGTGTGTCACATGACGTACATCAAGTCTGTAGTCAATTCCCTGCCATACACGTTGTAGCATTGGACCATCCACCAGTGCAATGGCATCTGTGATGCGGACACGAAGATCCTAAATAGTAGGTGGTAATGGTGGCTGATACACTTGTTTTATAAAAACCCCACAGAAAAAAATCACAAGGAGTGAGGTCGGGGGAACGTGGAGGCCAATGCAAACATTCTAAATCTTCACGGCCAGCACGTCCAATCCATCTCCTTGGAAGTCGTGTATTCAGTTCGTTTCTGACATCTAAGTGGTAATGGGATGGTGCCCCATCCTGCTGAAAAATGAGACCTTCGATGTCCTGTTCCAGTTGTGGAAGAAACCATAACTGTACCATGTCTAGGTACGAATTGCCTGTGACTGTCGGCTCGACAAAAAAGAAAGGGTCATACACCTTTTCACGGCTTATAGCACAGACTGGGATATGTGAAAATCTAGCATACAAAATGCTCTCCTGTCTTCGTTTGCAGCCATTTTTATGTTATATCAACGAAATTAATAAATATGCGACAGATCCACCAACATAACAAAAAACATTTCAGTTTCTCTTTCGACTGATACCAATATCATGTTTCTAAGTGTTTCCTAACGATAGTTATTCAAGTTTGTAATAGGAAAGATCATTTATAGCAGCGTTTCTCAAACTTTTCTGAAGTGGAGACCACTTTTTTAAGTCAGAATAGTTCCGCGGACCACCTTACTCTTGTTCCCTTCGAAAGCAAATTTATCATTTTCGTGGCATATTTTAATATCAATACACTTATATTTTAATGTAGAAATAATTAATTAAATTAATTTTATATTAGTATTAACTAATTAAGTTAATATTAATAGAAGAAAATTTCTTATATCGTCATCTGCAAAGAGAGAAATACAAAAAATTAATGCAGAAACATGCCCGATTTTGAACAAGTAAAGATGCAATTTTGCATGCTCTATTATGGTGTGCGACGTACAGTACGTGACCATTTAAATGTGCAAACTATTAAGAAAGTCATAAATACGTGAAACGTTTCGGTACTTTGGTCCTGTTATGAAGTTGGGTAGTCCCTAGCTGGGTTACAGGCATGCAACAGATGTGCAGGGAAAAGATAGCGAGAAACTCAACGTTCATAGTGCTTTAAATCCCTCTGTTTTTTGCTGAGAGTAGAGTGGGAAGTCGATCGACGGGTAGGGTAAATAAATTTAATAAAATGTCAGTACTGCGATAAAAAGTGAAAGGCGATTGCCATGTGTCATTTACAAACTCTGAGATTTTCAGCTATAGTGTGATACGCAATTCGTTTGAATTTTATTTTTGCTTCTATCTTTTTTGAAGGACCACAAGGGCAGACCTCGAGGACCACAGGTGGTCCGCGGACCATAGTTTGAGAAACGCTGATTTATAGTAACACTGTATTGAACCTTTGTGCGAGATCGTGCGTATTTGCTTGTTTTCCGCACAGAACCAATACGCGGTAAGTGTGAAATACCACATTCAGTATTCCCAACGTAACACACATAACAATTTCCCTCTTCTTACCGCTCAAGCGCGACATTCATTTTACTGCTTTAGGCTTTTAACATATTATTTTTAGAGACGTTTAACATAGTAATAATTATAAATTGGAAACTTACCACTGCAATTTCACCTAAATTGCAATGTTAATTATTGTTTTTAAATATTTGCAAAAATTAAGTAAAGTCTACTACTCCACGAAACTTATTGCATTCCTGATACAAGTAACATTAAGGAAGCCGTGAAAAAATCAACGAGATTCCAGATGCCGATGTTATTACTGAAATATGTTATATAAATAATATTGTTAAGATATTAAAATGAAAAATAAATCATTACATAACCTTACCGTTTGTTTTAAGTTCGCATTTATAGACTGGGGGGGGGGGAAGACAAACGTATATCACGGCCTGCTGGAGTGTAGTAAACACAGAAAACATTTTATAGCAACAATGTTGAAGAAAGATATTTTGGTGTTCCGAAGTTGGTGTCATTAAACAGAAACCAACATAGAGATTTCATTGCAACTAATTAGAAATTCGTCTTTCAGGTATGTAATAAACGATCTTCGCACAAAATAATGTACGATACACGAGCGGTATGTTTCTTTTCATGTTCTCGGAAATTAAAAAAGCTCAACTACGTTTCGCTTTTTCAATCTTTTCCTCGACCATGAAAACGTCAACATACCGCTCTTGTAACGTAATATTACTATTAGTGTGGTCTAGGTTATTGTCGTCATAGTAACGTCATCGTATCAGCTTTCGCCGAAGTTTTAATAATGTGCTGATTACGTCAAAGAAGAGGTTTACGATTCTCAGTATGTAAACCGCATGGCAAGCAACTAGACGTAGGTCTATACATATGAAAGAGTTGCTATGAATTCGAATCTGTTGGCTCGTGGCTCACGGCCCAGTCATTCCGCCAGACACCACAGCGGCATAACAGATAGTCGCAACCAGGACATCAAACACGTGTCTGGTCACGTATCTGCGTCGTGACGTCACGTATGTCGCACGTGGCACTTACATCTGTGCGCTTCATCGGACTTCGTCAAACTTCTTTTGAAAAACGGCCACGAGACAGCATTATTCACAGCTGGGATTGGAAATCGTAGCTGAACATTACCACGAAATTTTGCTGTCATAAATTATATTGCTTTTATGTATACAAAATGCGGGTATATCAACGTTTTGTTGCTCGATATGTTTAATGTAACATTTTTATTTTGCAGTTACGGATAGCATGTAATTATCATTGCAGTCGCCATCAAAATCGTCATTAATCTTCAGCGATAAAACACAGAAATAGCGTGACATCTGGTCATGTGATTAGCATGAGGTGAAGTCAACACTTAATATACACGTTCATTCCCATACAGGGCAGATAAGCACCATTTCGCAGTAGAAGGTCGAATCTTAAGTCACTGAATTTATTCATAGATGGAAAATCTACTATTTGAATGAAAGGGGAGGAATAAAAAAAATCATGAAGTACTGCTTTTAGTCCACACCTGTGGAGTAACAGTTAGCGCGTCTGGCCGCGAAATCAGGCCGCCCGGGTTCGATTCCCAGTTGGGGCAATTTACCTAGTTGAGGTTTTTTTTCCGGGGTTTTCCCTTAACCCAAAGATGAGCAAATGCTGGATAACTTTCGTTGTTGGGTCCCCGGACTGATTTCACCGGCATTATCACCTTCATCTCATTCAGACGCTAAATAACCTAAGATGTCGTAAAATAACCTATACTAAAATTTAAAAAAAAAACCTGCTTTTAATTTAACTTAATTTAAAATATTTGACCATTATGTGTGGAACAGATAAATTCAAGCAATATTTACGCAATTATAATTCTAAAACATTAAGATTAATATTCTAAAATTATTTATTTATAAACAAACCAGAAATTATTCTCTTAAAATTATTGTTTTCACTTAAATTAAACAACGGCTGTGGAAATTTATTAAACAGTTTTGAATGCACGCCTGATAATTATCTACAAATCAAGATCTACCAAATTCACATTTAGGTGTATTGTAACAGACCTGTTGCCTAGTATGTAAACAAAAAAATGCAAATTATCATTTACATACGTTAACAAATCAAAATTAGAGTTACAGCCATGATTTTTTCTTTAATGAAAAGAGGCCTACAGTATGAAAAGGACAGTGAGTTTGTTAAGATTGTAATAGCCTTTTTGGTAACGAAATGTTTCAGCCATATGTCTATTGTTACCTCAAATGATTAATCCATAAAGAGGACAATGAGTTTGTTAAGATTGTAATAGCCTATTTGGTAACGAAATGTTTCAGCCATATGTCTATTGTTACCTCAAATGATTAATCCATAAAGAGGACAATGAGTTTGTTAAGATTGTAATAGCCTATTTGGTAACGAAATATTTCAGCCATATGTCTATTGTTACCTCAAATGATTAATCCATGAAGAGGACAATGAGTTTGTTAAGATTGTAATAGCCTTTTTGGTAACGAAATGTTTCAGCCATATGTCTATTGTTACCTCAAATGATTAATCCATAAAGAGGACAATGAGTTTGTTAAGATTGTAATAGCCTATTTGGTAACGAAATATTTCAGCCATAGGTCTATTGTTACCTCAAATGATTAATCCATATTTTAATGATGGACTGAAAATATGTAAGCATGATTTATAAGAAAAATATATAATGATACAGAACAAGACATAAGTAAGTAGCTTTAAAAATTACGAAATTTCAGTGGTAAGGTCTCGTGGAATAAGGAGGTGATTATGAAGTAATTAACAAGAAGGCTTCACCTTATTAAATTTAAATGCGGGGAGTACAAAGACTAAAATGGAAAGAAATATCAACATGTTATTACAAATCCCAAAGATACCTTACATTCCCAACCAAGCTAACACTAATAATAACGAGCAGTATAAAGGTTTCATGCAATTATAGAGGTTCCATGAATCCCCTGTCATTTTTTAAATTAAATCTGTAACTGGCTACTAAACTTGAGATATGAACCGCATTTGCTTGTTAATAACGATACGCGAAATTTTCCACAATTACGTTCTTTCTTACACTTACCCATCTAGATACCTAAAATATCATATTTATGCAAAAAAAAAATTCACGAAATAGCGCAAAATTTGGATCATTATGCGAAATATATCAATAACCACGAAATTATCCCCTTTATCACGAAAAGTATAGTGAATATGGACCAAAATTTTATTCAATATTCTTAAAAATGTGTTTGTGAATTCAGTTTCAATTAATTTGTCTTTCGCTTGATAACAAGATCGATTTCTATAATCGACTGCAGCTAAGATTGAAGAATATTGTGTATAACGTACAACAATCTTCAAACTTTGCTGCAGTTTGTTACGCTGTAATTCCTTATTTTCCTGGTTTTATTTCTTTTGAACTGGGTTTATTATTTTTTCTTTGTTGTACTAATTTGGGTGCATACACTGTTATTTGCTGGTTGATATATTTTAATGCGGAGAGGTGTTTGGGGGACTAGTAGAGGACCACAGTGAATTTGATGTGAATTGTTTGCAGGCAGTATGGTTGCCTATAGCTAATGTGGATAGTGAGAGGGGTTTCTACACTTATCCGAAAATACTCACTGAATACTGCACAAATATTCGTGAGGACAATTTAGATAGCATGCTTAATTTATATTTTATTTTATATCAAACATAATGTAATGTATTTAGGGGAGAGTCGGGTACTATCGGACATCGGGTAGTATCGGACAGTGCGTTTTTTTCATCTACCACCATATGATAGTACCTGAATGACGTGGTTACGTTCCTCTATGCGACATCACAGAAACGTAACCATATCAATCAGATACTATCATCGTGTGGCAGATGAAAGAAACTCACTGTCCGATATTACCCGATGTCCGATACTACCCGACTCTCCCCGAAATGCCCACCGAATTGACAACTTATTTCACCAAAGAGTCACTGAAATAGTGGCAGGTTTGACATCGAAATCATCCATTTCATATCACCAAAAATACGGTCTCTAACTATGTATGATAATATATATATAATACTTGCACCCTGTAGTTTCGTGAAATATATTCTTGGTGACGAAATTTGTCATCATTTTACGTCGTACATCGGTTAGAATACATCACAGTTGCACTGATCATTGATTATGCAAGAAGTCAACGTCAAACTGGGATCGTTGCCATGTGTCACTCCTGCAGGGATGCAGGTCGGGAGGGGGGGGGGTTCTAATCCGTCACGCATTTCTCATAGCGTCGCGCGTGACGTCTCCATAACCTCTCTCCAGGTGTGTGCAGCAGTACAAGACGTTTACAATGTGTACGACAACCGTTTAGAGGGACAATCGTTTCGGGTACGTCGTGATCGGAGTTCAAATGACACATACACACAAGATGGTGCGACACGATTTTCAGAGTTGCATTTATAACTATGGAAACTGAATGCTTTGATAGTCAACAACATTTTGGTTTGAAGCATTCTCAAGATAAAATATCAACAGCGGAACCTTGATTCAGAAAAATTTGACGTAAACACGTTTTCTATTGAAATTACTTTTTAGATATTGTGACTCTTCGATATATAAGTAGACTATTTATGTCAAAGGATTCCCAAATATGGTTTCTATATGTTTAACTATCCAATTTTATTTATTTAGTATATTTATTAACTGGCAGTATTAGAACAATGGCAAATATGAAAGTGGCAGAAATACAGGAACAAAATAAATAAATTAGTACTACTACTACTACTACTACTACTACTACTACTACTACTACTACTACTACTAATAATAATAATAATAATAATAATAATAATAACAAAATGAAAACAAATTTCTTTAGTTATATGTAAATCTAAAGGCTGATTCACAATAAACCGTGAACGGAAACGACAACGAGAACGAGAACGGAAATAATGTTAAAATAAATGTATTTAAATGTAAGCATTCACAACAGTTAATTGTGAATGCTGCCATTTAAATAAATTTATTTTAACAATATTTCCGTTCTCGTTGTCGTTCTCGATTCCGTTACCGGTGAACCAGCCTTAAGAATCAAACAATTATAGCAATATGACTCAAAGTAGACCTAATTGTTAAAATAATAAAGAAAACTTAAATGTTAAAAATTAAAATCATAACCATGATATCCAAATGCATCCTAAAAAGTCATTGTCAATGCCAATGGAGAAATGGGGGGAGAAACATTTAAAAGTAGGCGAAAACAAGCCCTTGCAAGAGAACTTGAGATATAGAAAAACTGAATATGTGAGGTCCAAGTCTATTGGTCACTTGTCTCAGATTTTCGCCGTTCTTTTGAAAGAACTTCAGAGAATTTTGAAGATGGAAAGCCGAAATGGACGCAACCTAACAGCTACTATATAAGGGGGGGCAAGCAGAATAGCAAGTCAGCATCGCCGGAGATGTTAATCCTTGCAAAAGAAGTGATTCGAGTTCTTGCCTGTGCGAGTGACATACGAGTAAACTCGCCCCAAGTAGTGAAGGCAATATGCGAAACCAAGGTTCCTATTCCGAAGGCTTTAATATGGAAAAATGGAGAAATTTTTAATGGGGAAAGAAATACGCTCGTGGTCCATTTGTTTTAGGACTCATTTCGACATTTGTCTCAGCGCCTTATGAAAATTACAGACAGGATGAAATAATTTTATTCTACTGGGAGGCGAACTTACAACCTACGGTACGGAATGCAGATATGTTACCTCTACATCACAGGCACACACACCAACACATCCTATCCAATAATTAGAAAATGAAGGGAGGCGGACCGCGTAGAAAACCACGAAGAAAAGAGATGAAAGAAAAAAGAGAACAATTGGAAAAGCGATGAGCAAAGCAAAAAAGACAGAGTGAATAAAATGAAATAAAGAAAAAAGTAAAAAGTTTAATATGAAAAAAGGAATGGGGAAACTATGAGAAAATTCGCAATAAGAACAATGAAAAAATAAAGAATGAAATAAAAGTATAGAAAAAATAGAACAAAGAATAGTACAGTACATCGCCTATGTATATTGAAGTGAAGACCATTGGCCAACTTCACATAATATGCCACCTAAGTATTATGTATTTAATTTAGTAGTCTGACACAGAATAGCTCACAATAAAATTTAAAGTGAAAAATTATATAAACAGGTTTCAGACAAAAGTGAATAAGACATAAGAAAAAAAAAATAGAACCAAGTGTAATTTAAATTGAATGTACACCATAAAGATGCTGAAGAAATATCGCTACAGAAAATTTTATTATGGTGGTGACGATGGCATCTTGAAGATCTCTCGTCAGCTTGTATTTTTCCCTCCACTTTACGAAGGCTTTCGGGATGGTGCCTCTCGCTCCGAAGAAAAGACCGGTAACTGTGATTTTTTCTATGTTGTATTTCGCCGATAGGTACTGAATCGTGGGTTCGTAGATTTTCTTTTTCTCTTCGTTCACTTCAGATGGTTGAGTGGCTGAGATTTCAAATCTGATGGTAGGATCAATTATTTCGGCTGTCTGTTTATTCCTATTTATAGCTATGATATCGATCCTACGATTTCCACCATCAGCAATACAATGAACTTCCTCGTGAACATATAGATTTTTGGATCGAAGTGCATCTGCGATCATAGAACGTATGGTGTTGTGACGTTTTATTCTGAGTACTTCTCCCTGTGGGCAACTCCCAAGCACATGTGGTAAAGTTTCATTCTGAAATAAACGTTTCAGTGGCCACGACATTCTTTCGAGTGTCCAACATATTTTATTACGATATTACTGTGCTAGGACACTTCCACTGAACGTCATCAAAGCACCCTGTCTGAAAGAGTCCGTAAGTCAGCTATAATTTAATAATAAACAATCAATTATCAAACGTTTTTCTGAGATTTTGCACGAACGGAAAGAAAATAACATCCATGAACGTTACAAAAAAAGGAGAATCATATCATCAACAATGACGAAGATTGCATCGTTGTTTAATACTCAAAATGAAGCCGATGCATATCAGAACATTCGCGGTCGCATTAAAATATATCAAACATACAGTCACAAATTCTTTTCCATTCTATAAAATATTTGTTTAATGCATATAACTGCAGTGTTGCAAACTACAACGTTATTCAAGAAGAAGATGAATGTTTCTATGGTAACCAACTTCCTTATTGCTGAGCAGATATATTAAGGTGCTATGTTTAGAATATCCGCTGATGGAATGCAGTTAACACTAGAGAATAATGGCTAACTTCCTGTGCAAGAGATGCAAATTAATTTTGCTTACTGAAGTTGGCCTGGCAGGTAAGAAAATAATTTTATTTCTTTAACCAATCCCTTTTCATAACTAAATAAATGTCTAGTGTGTAATTTTAACTGCTTCCTTGCTTAACAGCAATAATAAATATTATTTAAAAGAAGTTTTAATTAGTAATTTAAATTAAAGTCTGATTCAGATCTCTTTATGTGCATAACATATTACAGAGACATGCCACACCTTAAATTTATTTTTTAAATCCTCTAATCTCTTACACGGAAGAAATACTGCAATGGGCAAATAATTTTGTATTAGGCAAAAAATTCAAGCTTAATGACCATTGAAGACGATCTATGAACTCTAAAGCTGCACATAGAAGGTTGATTTCTTTTGTATTTTCTCGAAATTTTCTTAGACAGAAGAAAGCTTAGGCGAATGAATTTTTCGTAAGTCTACTTACAGAAAGCGAATAAATAAATAAACAAACAGATATATAAATAAATTAGTAAATTATTTTCTCTTCTATCCGATTTAAATGTCCGTCATATGAAAAACAATTAGAGCAAATAACAGTTAAAAATTTGATCTATGTCTTCGTTACATTGTTTTATTTTCTAAAATAGTGGAATATCTACTGTAATACAACATACATCTGTTCTAATAAAGTTGTATGCTACAACAACATTTGCGGGAAAGTTATTACTATTTACTTTATTGTATACCTTATTAGTGTTTAAATAGTGTAGTAGTTTCAATCGTTACATCAAGAAACCCACTATTCATTATACTGTTCCGAATGTTAATGTAATGATAAGAAATTTTTAACGTATTTTATATCAAAAATAAACATGCGTATAAATAAATAAGGAAACAAATAATTAATACGTAAATAAATTTGCGATTATTACTCATAGGCCTGCATTCTTATGTTTAAAATTCAATATATGAATTCTAAGTTTGAGATATTTCAATATAAACCTTTAATGCAACAATATTTTCGGAATTCGGCAATATAAATACAATCATGCTTGTAATATTTGCATAGAGTTTCAATTTTCTTGCACTAGGTCTACATCTGATTCTCTTCACGATTATGTATTACGAGACATAAATACAAACATATTTCATTATTCTATAATATTCAATCATTTTATTTCTTTCACTTTTAGAGTTCAGTTGTACAGATATTTCGAGTAAATTTAGCCTCAAGGGGATTCGGAATGTCTTATTCTTGTACTGTTAAATTTGCCTCACTTCATTATCCATTATCTCTACATTTACTATGTGAAGGAACCAGAAATTGTTATAAGATATTCTGACAGTATTTTTATACATTTTGACATGAGCATTTTGTAATGTTATTCAAATTATTTGAGAGCATTTTAATTAATTACTGCAAATTAAAAACAGAATTATTCGGTTTATATTTTTAATACTGAATGTAAGAGGAAAACCATTTGTTAAAATTATTGAGAACGGTGAGCAAGGTGCATGTGGTAAAAAGCATTATTTGAGGTTTGGTAGAAGTGGAGAAAATGAGGTAAAACTTAAAATTAGAGGGACAGGACATTACGAATCCCTTAAAAATAACCAGAAGTATAGTACAATAGAGTTTCTTTAACATTGAATCAATATGACGCCTGAATTTACACCTAACACAACACATCTCACTGACAAGCACGGTACTATCTCACGACTGTGGCATTCATACAGCATCAAAACTACTTCTTTTGAATTCAGTTAAATAGAACTTTTATATTTGAATGAATTAATATTTCCGTTCACATCCTGATTTTAATTTCTGGAAAACCCTTCCACGTGTTTCATTCGTAAGATATTTACCACGCATGATTAATTATTATTTTCTCTCTAATGACTTCAAATTAAAATATATATTTTATTTATGTATTACTAGAGATGAAATACTTAATTTTCTGTCCCTTATGGCGGTCATGCTATGGAATAAAAAAGTGAAATATTTATTATTGATGTCCCATCCTCAACATAGCTGATTAACGATATTTCTATAATTCTTATACGTTCCCATATGCTCTGTATATGTCAGAAATAATCGTTGCAGTATCTTGTTAAGAGACAGTTAAACTATCAGGAGAATGACAATGAAAGCAATTACAAGTTCTAAACGTTTTATTTTGCTTATTTTCTTTTTTATTTCAAAAGCGATAATGTACAACGAAGTAATTTACTGTTAAATATAAATAAGTGACGTTTCTATGAGAATTATCTGTATGAAAGTTGCACACTTGACAACTTATCCTTTTTATCAGCGACTTTGTTTCTAAGCAACATTATCGATATGTTCTCTGTTTTGCAGCTAAATCGATAGGAAATTGCTAAGGTAACAACAACACATAAATAACTTCAAGCTACACTACAATGCATCGTAAACTCAAGATAATTCACAATTGTTTGTCTTAATCCTTTTCAAAAGGAAGTCAATTTATGAGATCATGTTTCCTTCTTTATTATGGTGTTCTACTGTTGCTTTTGTTTTGAGAGGATATTGAATAATAAGTACAATAATATTGATAAATAGAAGAAAATTACGAAGCTCGTTTTAAAGTTATCGAAGAAAGATGCTCTAAAATAGTGTGGAATGATGCTTCCCGATGTCTGCATTAAAACATGAAACAGACCTTTCTCATTCAAAGTACAGTAATGTAATATTTAGGAAATGCTTAAAATATATACTGTAGAAATGTCTTCATGTTTAGAGTTAAATAACATACTCCTGAAGATTGTGTTGGTGAATATGCTGATATTGCCAATGGAAACTTAAAGTTAAAAGCAAGCAATATCACAGTCTTTTCCTCGAGTATTTTTTTTACACAAAAAGTACATTTTAAAAATTCTGTTAACTTTACACAAACTTTTCATTCACATATGAACATACAAAAAACTAAATGCTAAGATTGTGAATAATATATTTAAAGACACATGGTGTCAAACAAGACAGAAAAAGCTTAAGATAAAAGACAAATTAGTTACAAGGAAAGGATATATTTTTTTCATATTTCTAAGGAAAATATAACCCGGGTCCACTGATTACGTAGCTACTATAAGATTCACAGAAACTAAGCGTATAGTCTGCCTTGTTTTCTTTTTGTGTTGTCTATTTCTCTCTTTGATGAAAAGATTTAGCTAACTCACTGACTACTAGATCTGCTTGTAGTATAAATCATAATAATCAATACATGTGTGTTGTATAATATAGGATAAAATACTCAACTGAAACGGGATAATTTTTCATTTTCCTATTGAGGATACTGGATATGTAATTACTACTCGAGCCACAAGAATAAAGCTTATATCCTATCTTGTGCCTGGACTATGTTGCCTATTTCTCCCGTTAATGAGAAGATTTAGCAACTCACTGACGGATAGATCTGCTTGTAGCATAATCCACAACAATCAATACCTTCATGTTCTGTTATATAAGATAAAATACACGTATCAGTCACAACGAAAAGAGGATAATTTTTCATTTTCCTATTGACAGAGCAAGCCAGGTACACCTACACTTAATATATAGCTAATACCTGATCTACAATTAACTAGGTGTATGTCCTGTCTTTGCTTTTTCTCTGATACTTGCTTCTATCTTTGGTAAGAAGTGTTTAGTGAACTCACTGGCGGCTAGATCTGCTTGTAGCGCAAACCGCAACAATCAGCACATGTGTGTTGTATAATATAAGATAAAAATATTCAACTGAATGGAGATAATTTTTCATTTTCATAATGAGAACACAACCCGCGTCCACTGAATATGTAATTACTACCCGATACACAAGAACTAAGCTTATACCCTGTCCTGTGGTTTTCTATGTTGTCTATTTCTCCATTTGATGAGAAGATTTAGCAAACTCACTGACGGGTAGATCTGCTTGTAGCATAATTCACAATAATCGATACCTTTGTGCTGTTATATAAGATAAAAAATACACATGTCAATTACAATGGAAAGAAGTTAATTTTCCATTTTCCTATTGACAGTGCAAGCCAGATAGACCTACATTGAATATATATAGCTAGGCGTGTGTGATCCACAATTAACTAGATGTATTCCCTGTCTTGTGTTTGTTCTCTGTTGTTTACTTTTGTCTTTGGTAAGAATTGTTTAGTCAACTCACTGGCGACTAGATCTGCTTGTAGCGCAAACCGCAATAATCAGTACATGTGTGTTGTGTAATGTAAGATAAATAATAATCAACTGAAAGTGGATAATTTTTCATTTTCCTATTGAGAACACAATCCGGATCCACCGAATATGTAACTACTACTACTTGATCCACAGGAACTAAGCTTACGCCCAGTCTTGTGCTTGTTCTATATTGCCTATTTCTCTCTTTGATGAGAAGATTTAGCTTTCTCTCTTTGATGAGAAGATTTAGCTAACTCACTGACGACTAGATCTGGTTGTAGCGCAAACTGCAATAATCAGCATATGTGTGTTGTATAATGTAAGTTAAATACTCAACTGAAAGAGGATAATTTTTCACTTTTCCTATGAGAACACAACGTCCACCGAATATGTAACTACTACCCGATTCACAGAAACTAAGCTTACACCCTGTCTTGTGCTTGTTTTGTGTTTTCTCTTTCTCTCTTTGATGAGAAGATTTAGTAAACTCTAATGACTAGATCTGTTTGTAGCATAATCCACAATAATCAGTACATGTGTGTTGTATAATATCAGATAAAATACACATGTCAGTCACAACGGAAAGAGGAACTTTTTCATTTTTCTATTGACTGTATAAGCCAGGTATACTGAATATACAGAGTGAACCATCAGTAATGGCACTAATTTCAGGAGGTTATCATTTGAGAGATTTCAAACTAACAATTTTCATACAATTTTGTTCGTTTTTGCTTCCTTATCGAGAAAAAATTGCTTTATATGAAATATTTCATAGCATGTTTTGGAAGAGCCATTGATTTAATTCCCAATATGCTGTCAATTTAAGAGAGCAGTGTCTAATGTTAATAAATTGTTCAAATAATTTTAGTTTCGTCATTTAATTGTGCAGAAATATGATCTGAACATGTGTACCTTTCTGTTCTGAAAAGGAATTTTAAAATGTTATATTTGTTCGGATCAAATTTCTGCACATTTAAAGGACAAAACTAAAATTCTTCCCATCATTTATTATCATTATACACTGCTCTCTTAAATTGATGAGGATATTGGGAATTAAATCAGTGGCTTTCCCAAACACATTATGAAATGTTTCATATATTTTTTTCTCGAAAAGGAAGCAAAAACGAACAAAATTGTATGAAACTTTTTTGTTCAATAACATCATGAAATTAATGACAATACTTACTATACATAGCTAATACCTGATCTACAATTACTTAGATATATGCAGTGTCTTGTCTTTGTTCTCTCTTAATTGATTCTGTCTTTTGTAAGAAGTGTTACCTAACTCACTGACGGCTAGATCTGCTTGTAGCGTAAACCAAAATAATCAATTCATAAGTATGTGTTGTATGAGTGTGCATGTTAGTAAGGCATTTTGAGCTCTCAATTGATTAAGATGCATAGGACAGTATTTTTTTTAACAAAGCGGTATGTTTGCAGAAGTAAAGAGTACAGAAGGGGTGCCAGAAGCATTTAAAAAGAGGGCGCGATTACAAGAGACAGATGTAGATACCCATGTGTTTTTATATCCTTTAAATCTCTGCCTGACACGCCATTATGACAAGACATTGACAAATGTTGAACATTTAATGCTCCCGTATCCTTGTCAAGTGTTCCTATCATTATGTTACGCAATACCTCAGTCCATTTTTGCCTTCCCATCCTATAGTTTTTTTTTTTTTTTTACTAAAGTTAAATTACATAATTTCCCTATCTTAAACGCACTTCATCTTCTCTCCATTTTACTTGCATAGGGTAAGGTAATTTCTCTATATTTTATTGTAACCTATTTCACATCTATGCGGGCTTCCATTATATCAAAATTGCTTCTTTTCAGAAAGGGTCAGGTAGGAGATAATAGTAAAAGACATTTGACAATTTCGAGTAACAGAACTCTCCGATAACTTTCCATATGCTACATGCGTTAATTGAGGTCCTCCCATTGTTAGCTGTCCAGGCATGTCTCTGTTTGCTTTCGTTGAATGAAATGTGATGGACACAGGAGATAGGACTCCTTTCATGTCAACCCTATCTGACAAAATAATTATACCAGTCTGGCTACAGCAATAACGTGTTTCTCATATCCTTAACAAGAGAGGACAAAAAACCATTCTACTGAATGATAATGACGCCGCCTTTCTTAGTCATTTATATCTGTAAAAATTCTAGTCAACTAAATTGGTTCTCGTATAATAGTTTGATTGATTTGGTATGACAATAAAACGAAAATTGCATTAAATTCTCTTCATCTGTCGTCGCTAAACATGTTATATCCTTTTTATGTGTAATTTACCCTGCAGTTGCTTATATGCGTGTTATTACGATGAAATGCAGATTATTAATATCATGAAGGCACCTGGATTATTATGATTCCAAAATAATTTGACTGAGTTACTTCTTATTTATCGTTTATATATTTTTATGCGCACGATTTTATACGAAAAATGATTTGTGTAATAAAATGCACCTAAAGCTCTAATTGCTAGTCTTATCTATTATTATTATTATTATTATTATTATTATTATTAAAAGGAAAACAAATGATAGACAAATAGGAAGGAAATGTTGTGAAGAGAAATGATAAAAAATGAGAAGAGATGAGAGAAGAGAGAAGAGAGTAGAGGAGAGATAAGAGGAGAGAAAAACGTGCATAGAGAGAGTAATAAAATTAAGAGAGAAAAAACGAAAAAGCAAAGACAAGAAAAAATTATGAAGAACTATTTTCGAGGACTACTTTCACTCATGTAAAATTCACTAATGAAATATTTCTTCAAATTAGAAAAAATGCCAAATAATGACTAGGTGCAAATATTAAGACTACGGTAACGTAAATAAAACAATAAAGGAATATATACTCGTAGTTCGGAACTCTTGCGGGAGATATTTGATTAGGGAATGCAAAAATGTGTAGTACCTAGACATGAAAAAGTCTTAGTGTAAGATCCGAATATATAAAGAGTTATCTCAGACTCTGTAATCTTGCAAGAACAATATAGTATTGAAAACTGTCATTTATTTCATTTATGTGTAATCGGAAGTTATTTGAACCATAGGAACTAGATTATACCTATGTGTTTATTATGTGTTGTCTATTTTTCCTTTTGAATAGACTTGGTTAGCTAATTCACTGATCACTAGATCTGCTCGTAGAATGAACAATAGCGATCAATAAACTTGTACTGTATGAGGCTTCACGCTATAAGACATTTTCAAGTCGCAATTACTCAAGATGCATACGAGAAATTAAACAAGAGGCAGCTGTTTCTTTGCAAAACTAAGAGAAACTTACGCTACTAATCAAAATGTTTTCTTATTGTTTTAAATTGTTAGACCTATTTATTATTATTAGTACCTTCATTATCATCATCAGGGAACGGATTTATATGGACTAAAAATATATGAAATATGTAAATATATATGTAGTTATTTTTACCAAAATATGGAATTAAATATGGATTTTTACCAAAATATGGAATTAAATATGGACTTAAAATTATAAAAAAATGACTATGTACGTTAAATATTGGTACATTTTAATCAAACTAAACAAAAAATATAATGGACGTACCTTATCTTCCAATGTAGTTTCAACAAAACACAATTTTTATTGTCTGTTACCATAACAATAGGTTACAAACATTTCTTTCAAGTGCTGAAAAGTGAATCTTCTTCTATTGTCTCTGAGGATAGATTTATACTGACTAAAAGAGCGTTCGACGTCACAAGAAGTAACTGGTACATAATTCAATTTCACAATGTCTGCTGGGGATAAGTCCAAGTTAATCTTCACTGTTGATTCACCACTCATCACAGCAACAACCTTTTGTAGTTCTTCATATCCAGGGTTTTTTGAAAGTACAGTGTCCACCTTAGCTCTTACTGCATCTGCAACTTTACCTCTACCACGATTCAGTTGTTCCACAGTACTATTTATAATTTCAAAACTTTCAGATAGTGAAAGGTGCCTATTTTGGAGACTTTTGAGCGTTTTTATGATGCATGAAAATGTATGCTGAATGTGAGCTAAGTCATTCTTCACACTTATGTCACAGGTAACTGTTTTCGCAGTATCAATTGAGACTGCATCTTCAGAGTCCAATGCAAGGAGAACATTGTTAATAGAGTCTATATGTTCGGCATAATATTCAACTGCTTCTAGCCATGTACCCCATCTAGTTAAAATTGGCTTTGGTGGCAATGGAATTTCAGGGTACATTTCTTTCAACACGTTAACTCTACTGGGAGCTTTGAGAAATACTTTTTTCACTGATGAAATCAACAAATCTACTTTAGGGAAATTGTCTCTGACCACTTCTGCCACACGATGAAATGCATGCGCCACACAAGTAAAATGAGTCAATTTAGGATATACAACAGATAATGCTTGTCCAGCTTTGACCATATAAGGGGCAGCATCGCTAATAAAGAATAACACATTATCGTACATAATACCCTTTGGCCACAGGATACCCATAGCTTCGTTGAACAGTTTAACTATAGTTTTGTTATTGCACTTTTCTAGAACATCACAATGTAAAAGAATTCGTTCAGAATATTGTTCACTTAACAAACCGATAACTACATTACCAACAAGTCTACCTTCTTTGTCGGGAGTCTCATCAATGGAAACCCAAATTGAACTATCTTTAATTTCATCTCTTATCTTCTGTATTGTCTCATCGTAGATGGATGGAGCATACGTCTTCCTAAGTGTTGACTCATCCGGGATTGTATGTTGAGTATATTTTTCAAGGAATTCCCTGAAGACCTTATTCTTTAGTTTGTAGAGAGGAATATCAGCAGAGATGAGAGAACGGCACAGGTCGATGTTAAACTCAGATCTTACATTCGATGTTGTTGGTTGTGTTAAAAACAATTGTCTCTGCTTGGAATTTAGTTGTTTGTTGGCCTGATGTTTACTAGTTGTAATGTGTTGTTGCACCAGGAACTTTTGTGTAGATGATACTGCACACTGACACAAATTACAAAATAATATTTTATTGTCAGTTGATAAACCATCTTCTTTAAATTCTGAAATGTAACTTGTTAGTTTTGATTTTAAATTGACTGAATGACGTACTTTTGGCATATTTACCGTCTTTATAGTATGATTTACAAAACTGAACCTATGTGTACTCTGACTGGCATTTAACTGTTGAGCTGCACAACTGAAGTCTGTTAAAAATTTTAAATTAAATTAATACAGTTTTGTAACTTACTTTCCCATTGTTGATAGGACTGCTAATTTTCAAATAACTCTGATGTTAAAGGGATTACTGAACATGTGTTTAAATCTCTATTGTTGAAATGTATTTTTAAAAGTTAATGGAATTTTGTTTTGTTTTATTGTTAAACCTAATATAATATGGACTGTTTTATATGAAATATGGAAAATATATGGAAATTAACGAAAATATGTACTAAACTCTAAAATATGGAAAAATATGGAAAATAAAAGTAGGATTTTTCAACCCTACACATTGTGAAACATAAAGATAATGCAAAATATAAATTATATTAGCTTTATAAGTAAATATGTATTTACATATAAATCCTTTCCCTGATCATCATCAATCAATCAATTAGTCTGGTAATTCCACTGGAATTGAATACATACTGCAATAGATGGAGATAGTTATTTAGTAAAAATTTTCGAACAACAAGGGAAAATAAAGCATATACAAGATATAAGTGAATGAAAAAAACAAACTCTTGTTTAATTAAGACATTGACCACGTCTACAACATCCTGTTCAGGTTGCTTTAGTTGTGGAATGTAAAATACCAGACGATCTAATTCGCAGAAAATGCAGTTCAGCGCATTAATAGTTTCTTGTCTGTCTTTTTTAAAATAAGGATGAAGCTCAAGTTATTATGGAAGCAATTATTAGCAATTAAGCTTACTCGAGGGTTCGCTGACCACAGATAGCAGTTATCTACCTGACTGATAGGCCTGCCCGTCAGAGACAACATGACATTTTGTTTATCAAGTACTCAAACTCTTACTGTACAATACAATCGTTTCCGACGTCTGGGGTTCAGCTAACGATAGCTGTACTTTTATTACGTTTTATTGAATTTTTCTTAGATTACATCTGCAAACGCAGTAATACTTTAACGGAACTTTGTAAAGTGTCCGTGCATAGCATATATTCAAATTCATTGTTCTGGAAGATATGAAAGTGTTCTAAAACTGTGACAGTAGTCGAGAATTAAAGTTTCCTGAAGATCAGACAGTATGTGGGGTAATTTTAACACCTGGAGCTGCTTAACTTATAAGATTATGTAGAAAGTACAAAGGATGGATGTACAATTCTTACAGTTTCCACCTTTATTTCTTGCGTCACATTTCTACATTTGTTGATTTTTGTTTATACATGAAAGTTATCTTCGTGTTCTATAGAATAATAATAATAATAATAATAATAATAATAATAATAATATTTATTTATTTTTTATTTATTTATATATTTAATGTGCTGTACAACAGCTAGTGTCCAATTACAGTTCAGCACAAATATAACAAAAACATAATACAAAAATAATTAATACACATAAATACAATTACAATTAATTACAATAATGACGATGAATGGATAAAATACATAACTAAGAATACTATGAGACAATGATAATTGAGTATAATGCCTAAAAGAATACATAAATGATAAATCGTTGCCAAGAGCAAACTAAGTCTATACATTGAAGGGATCGAATTCGCAGCCATGCATGTTGGCATTTTTAATGCATCTGGAGACTGGTGAAAGAAATTTCGAATTTCTAATATAGAAAAGTTTGTGGGCTCTCATATCTTTTGTTGGAATATGTAAGGTAATATTGTTTAAGAAAGAGTCACAGGATATATCACCTTTGAGGACTTTAAAAAAGAACACATAATCTAGCTCATGGCGTCTAGCATATAGATTTTGGCAATTAAAATATTCACATTTTCTCTCATAACTGTACCCAGAATTAATGGGCAGAAATCTGAATGAACATAAAGATATACATTTTCTTTGTATATTTTTTAATTTAGTCGAGTCCGTAGTTGTAATCGAGTTCCAAGCTACAGATGCATATTCGAGTTTCTATCGCACCAATGTATAGTAAAGCATTAAAAGAGAATCGGGCGTGGAAAAAGAATAAGTTATTGACTGTATTATTCCTCACATTCTGATTGCGTGATGGTAAATGTAATCAACGTGACTATGAAAATACAATTTACTGTCAAAGAATATTCCCAAATCTTTTACGCAATCCGTTCTGTTAATTAGAACATTATTTAGATAATAATTAAATTTCAGTGAAGAAGTTTTTCTAGAAAAGGTTATTACATTAGTTTTAGATACGTTAATTTTCATGCCATTTTCTTCCGACCATTTAGCGACTGAAATAATAATAATAATAATAATAATAATAATAATAATAATAATAATAATAATAATAATAATAATAACACTTTTGGATCCAGGAGAAATAAAAGTAGACTAATCGGCAATGAGTCACATCCTTAGGATCAACCGACACTTTGAAAAAAAAATTGAGACATTTGTACTAATCTGTTGATGGCTCAGGAAAAATCAAGAATGCGATATCTGCATTCTGTTGCCATTTATAAGCAAATTTCGTTTATTGAATACAATGTATTTATTTATTTACTATTTTTGTTTGTAACTTTCGACTCGGTCATTTCCGGACCAGGGTTCGTTATCTCAGATTGATACATGTGCCCTTCGCCATCACCCCTGAAAATTTGTAACAACACTTCGGAAATACAGTGTATATGGACTACTACAGGGTGTTTAAAAAATACGGGGCATAATTTCAGGTATGTATTTCCCACATGTAGACAATCAAAATAGTTCGTTACAACATGTGTCCGGAAATGCTTGTTGTCATTACAGAAGATGTTCAAAATGTCCACGTCCTGCTAGAATACAGACCTCACATCGATGTCTCATTGACCTGCGAACACGATCCCAAACTCCAGGAGTATTGCGTATGTCCTCAGAACATGCCACAATTCGATTCCGAAGGGATTCCAAATCAGGTACCGGAGACGAATAAACAAATGATTTTAAATGGCCCCACAAGTAGAAATCGAGAGGGTTCAGATCAGGTGAGCGTGGAGGCCAAGCAATTGGGCCACCTCTACCTATCCATCGATCAGGACACCTTCGATCCAAGTACCGGCGAGCCGTACGACTGAAGTGTGCAGGAGCGCCATCATGCAAGAAGTGAATGTGTTGACGATTGATCAATGGAGTGTCTTCTAGAACATGAGGTATGGTTCCGGTGAATTTCAATGTTGTGAAGCATTTCCGGACACATGTTGTAATGAACTTTTTGATTGTCTACATGTGGGAAATACATATCTGAAATTATGCCCCGTATTTTTTAAACATCCTGTATATCATCTTTTCATTCTTTTTAAATTAGACTGCATGGACTTTACATTTCGCTACAAATATGCAAGTATTCTTCATATGTAGTACACTATTCATCAGCATTTTGCATGCACAGCTTGAACATGTGTTGTGGAAAGAGATTATAAAGATATGAAAAATACTTTTCAACAAGTTAATTCAACATTTCTCTAGGGAATATATGAACAATGTACAAGCAAAGAATGTGGGATTCTATGTGATGTTCGTATCATTATAAAAATCTGTTAAGAACGGAAATTCGTTAATTCTAAAACTTGATCGAAAATAACCTAAATTTTGCACATAGCCTATTTTTTGTCACAAAAAAATTTTTACAGTAGGCCTACTCTATTATCGGAATAATTAAGCAAACAATTTGGTCTTGGTAGCTGAAGTTTCATAAAAGTCTATGAAATTCTGAATACGTCGAGTGTACATATTTGAATTAAGCAGAAGTTCTCACAATATGATTGATGTTTGCCGCTTGCATTGTTACGGTTTGTTCTCATTTTAACTAAATTAAAGAGGAGCGGAAACAAATTTTGTTCACGTCAGTATATACAACATATTTTCGTTGGGTAGGAACTACTTCTTTTTAAAGCATTTCCGCGAATTATAATCGACGTCTGAATTACTCACTAAAAAATCTCATCACAAACTATAGCAACCGTTGTTTCATATCGCATCGCAATCTGTTTCCTAAGTTTCAGAATCTCTGCAACCCTCCATCTCTCTACAACACACACCATTGTGAACGTTTTATCATCTTCACATGTTTGTTAAAAGGAAAAGCGTATAAAAAATCTCTTCATTTACATATGAGAACCCCAACGTGGCACACTCATCCCATGTGGTGTCAACTCTTGAGAAATGAAGAGCAATTTTTATTTGCCATTGTTGAAGTTGTATCTATATGCATCCCAGCTGCAATTCACAATCTCCTTGCGGCCATATTCTTTTTCATTATCACCAAACAAAAAAGGTTAGGAAAGACAGTTGAATGATGCCTATGCGCTCCTTTTCTAATACGAAATTACATGGAGGAAAAACAGAAGAATAACAAGATAAATACCATTTGACCTATATGACATCTTTACGTGCCTAAAGAGAATATTTACTTGTGTGAAAGCTGACTCATGTGCGATTAATAACGATGATGGAGAATGTATTTACAGAGGAAAATATTCGTTTTATGATGCTTTAGAATGGAGTCGCATTGGATTCATCGAGTGAATGGTGAAGTACACTACCAGGTTTATACCGTTTTATAACATATAAATAATCCTTGAGGCAGACAAGTTAAAGGGAAGAGAATCGACCATACGAGGGTGTTGGTTATAGACGGACACATGTTGCCTTCTGACCTCCATTGTGCTGCAGACAATAAGTTGAAGAAGTGATTAGAAAACCAGTCACTATTGCTAACATTGCGTTAAGTCGGATGTAAGCAAATTGATGCCCGATTGTTGTATTTAACACTCCTACATGTGTATTGTACATAACACTTACATATGAAGTACCAGTATTCAATACACAATCTCAACTTTTTTCATGTATCCGATCTATATTCGATTTGTAGCGTCTCTAGTCGTGTGCCTTTAGTACTCAATCCATTTGCAATTTGCTATGCCTCTTCCATTATCGTTTTAACATTTGCATACCAACGTAATATTTTCTCACGCGTAATGTCTATAATATGTTGCCTGTCATTTCTTTTATTCGTTAAATTTGCATTTCTTCCAACACGCTATATTACAGCGAAACTTGTCAAAACATCCATTCAAGTTCAATTTAAGAAGGAATATACCTACAGGGTGATTCACGAGGATTTACCGTCCCTTACGGAGCTTATTTCCGAAGACATTCTGAGAAAAAAATGTCATATAAACATTTGTCCTAATCTCAATATTTTCAGAGTTACACTAATTTGAAATTATTTGTTAAGTACCATTATTCTTGAGTTTTAAGAGTAAAAGAACATTACAGATAAAGAATGAACTATTCAGGAGTATCATTTCTTTAATTATCTAATACTCTGAAGTTAAAAATTTGTTGTGAATTCCATAGTTTCTCCGTATAGAATTTTTTTTTCGATTTTTAACTACAAAACTACACTTTCTTACGCATTTATAAGAACAATTGTTACAAATCACGCCACTCTTGTAAATTCTTCAAGACTGTACATTAGGAAACAATTATTAAGCTGTAAAGAATCAAGATCCTAAAGTCGTATGATGTGTAACAATTTTTGTGATAAGCGAGTAAAAATGATGTCATTTTCAATTAAAAATTGAGAAACAAAAATCTGTACAAAGCAACTAACAATACATTTTCAGCTTCAGAACACTAAACAATTAAAGAAAAGATACTTCTGAATAGTTAATTCTCTATTTGTAATATTCTTTTACCCTTAAAACTAAGGAAAAAAAGGTATTTTACAAACAACGTAAAATTAGTGTAACTTTTAAAATATTGAGATTAGGACAAATGTTTACGAGTATATGACATTTTTTGCTCGGAATGTCTTCGGAAATAAACTCCGTAAGTGACGGTAAATCCTCGTGAATCACCCTATATAAGTTTAATTTGTGCAATAACATGGTCTTAAATTTTTGTTATTCACCTCGATTTTACGACCATGGCTCATAGATGTCGCCACTGCTGAAAAGGATATATCACTTAGTTCGCCAGAGACAATATAGAGAACACCACAGGCGGCAGGTCTTCGTTACATTCTTAATAAATGATGATGTTGATGATGATGATGATGATGATAGAAAATTGTTATGTCAGTGGAATCAGAGTACCCTAAGAAAACCTCTGTGTTACCTTGATCATAAGCTTGCCCAACAAAAGTTTAAATTTAGGACAGATAGGGATTTGAACTCAGGTGCCCTGATTTATAAACCCACCGCGCTAGCGATGAGCCATCGCGACGGTCGGATATGTGCACATATATAAATGTGCATATTTATTTATTTATGGGTAGTAGCACATAATTTTCTCGTAACTATTGAATAATTTCGTGCACATGCGCGATTTGCTAGCCTCGTTCCAAGTTTCTATCCCTGCGGTGAGCTACCTTCGTACATTTGCGAGCAATGCTGTGTCAGCGCTAGCTCTAAAACCGCGGCAAGAATGCGGCGTGGAACCCGGTACACTGTACTATACTTGCTAAATCACGTCTCCCCGCCCCTCACTTCCTCACACGCCACGGTTTCAGAGCTGACGCTCAGTCAGCATTATGAAAGGGTCCCGAGAATGTGTACGACACTGAGAAGTTTCGACTAGAAAATATATGGCTGTAAATACAGAGCGTAAGGATTAGTTTTAAGTGTAAAAGTGGAGACTATGTTTGCGCTTTATCTTGTGTTTGTTATCTTACGCGATTACTTTGAATTTTGCTAACCACATGACCAAAGATTTCCGTTATTTTTCTATGCTGCAAGATCAAAAATCCTTAATATGTATGCTTATCGAAATAATAGCACAGTCTAATGTCTAATGTATATATTCATGTAAAAAACAGATCACTGGATTTTGAAAGGCTTGTTTGTATGTGTGTGTATTTCCGTTATTCTACTGGACCAATATTATCATAGTACATGACAGAGGCAGTTTTATTTTGTTCACCTTACTTACTTATGGCTTTTAAAGAGCCTGGAAGTTCATTGCCGCCCTCACATAAACTCACCATCGGTCCTTATCTTGAGCAAGATTAATCCAGTCTCTACTATCATATCCCATCACCATAATAGTACATTAAGCAACGAGCCTATAATGGTAGTAATTAAGACGCGAGTATGTTTATGAAACGAGCGCAAGCGAGTTTCATAATTTTCATACTCGCGTCTTAATTACCATTATAGTCAAGTTTCATACGACTTTTTATGCTCGGCCATATTTATAACTTGAAATTATTCATAAGTACTCATGTTATTCTTATCTGACTGAGGAGCGGAACTGACCTTGTGCAATACCTTGTAAATTGTGAGATGTGCGCAGACGCGAAAGCATTGATTTTTTCCGAGAAACAAATGTCGACATTGACCTTGATATAATCTAGGGAGTAAAATAAACATTAATCTTGATATAACCTTGAAATTGAATTAGACATTGAAAAACGAGATGACAAATTGAATTTATTTGAATATTATTTACAATTAACGCTAATTATTATAGTAACAGAACTAGTTGTCTGTCGATTGTATATCCGAGAATAATCGATACTTGCGCTTTCATATTGCTACAATGGTATTTTCTGATTGGTGGAACACCTGAACTTTAATGAATAGGTGTACTTTAATGAGGTCCGTTAAAGGGATGCTACCAGGTGTATAATTACTACATTTCGGCATGGTCGAGCATAAAATCCATTTTAATATTATCCTCCCATATATGTTTCGGCCTCCCCAAAGGTCTTTTTTCCTCCGGCCTCCCAACTAATACTCTATATGCATTTCTGGATTCGCCCATACGTGCTACATGCCATGCTCATTTCATATGTCTGGATTTAATGTTCCTTATTACGTCAGGTGAAGAATACGTTGTGTAAATTTCTCCATTCTCTTGTAACTTCATCCCTGTTCTAAGGACCTTATTATCAAACACCCTTAGCCTCTATTCCTCTCTCAAAGTGAGAGTCCAAGTTTCACAACCATAAAGAATAACCCGTAACACTGTATAACTGTTTCATAAATTCCTTCAGCTTTTTGAGAGCAGATTGGATGGTAAAAGCTTCTCAACCGAATAATAACAAGCATTTCCCATATTATTTTGTCAATCTAGCCTACTTATTTTTCGATGATACTGAATCGAAAAATTATCAATTATAAGTACAGAACACGACAATGCCGCCAGAAAATCTTTCCACTTGCAGTCGTCGGAATTCCAAACCGTCTTGTGTAGTATGGAGAGACCTTTAAGCTAAGTAATTTCTAAGAATTTTATTACGTCTTAATGTGGCGTCATATATTCCATGTATACGTATTAGCAGACAGATACAGAGAAAAACCTCCGGTGTAAAAGTAAGCGTCCTCTTGTTGCACATGCGCCTTGCGTGTTCAAGTACATCCTTGGGTGATAATTATTTCCTCAAATACTGTATACATGTATAAACAAGGATTTTATTCAAAGTAATGCCACATATTAAAAGTTCAATATCCCATATCTTCCGTCCCGCCGCGGACATTCCTATACAGTGACGGACAAGGATAGGGATAGCGTGACGACAATAAAACTCTTGTTAGCAAGAAACCGTTTAGCGTATGTTTAAACATGCTAAACACTTGACCTTTGGTTCATTCTCTCCCCGTCACTGTCTTTCCGTATTAGCACTGTACATCTCATCTTTCTCTCCTACACGCAAGTTGCTTTGCATGGAGCAGCTTACAAAACAGCATTTCAGTAGATTCCCCTGCTTCTTCTTGTCTTATTTCCTACACATTGTCTTATCTTTCTTTTGTTCTTTCATCTTCCCCACTCCCTCCTGTCTATTCCCTTTCCATTTCTCTACCACCATCTCCTATTCGTCCGTAATCTTTTACAGTAGAAAGATTCATCATGCCGTGTTTGCAGTTTTTCTTGGGAAAGATAAAGGCTGTAGCTTCCCGTTGCTTTCCGCATACCCCTCTCTCTTTCGCATCTTGAAAGACCCCAGGTGTCCCCAGCGTGGAGGTGAGGAGAGTGAATTTGACTAATTAGGTTTTCCGGACTTCATCGATATTCACCGCAAGGGTTAAATATCATGGTTTCTGAACCGATCAGAGACCGCGAAATCCTAATTCAAAGGAGCATCTTCTGAGGAGATCTGGAAAAATAACTAAGGAGAGTAGTGAAGTGTTTTGTGTGGCACTGTATGGGGCAGAAACGTATACAGTAATGGCAAAAAAACCGGACCGACCCTTGTAGCTGATTTCAGAGTCTTGTTCACGGTGGCAGCACGATAGATTGGTAACTAAGACTTTCGTGGTTCGAATCCTGCCTGGAAAGGAAACTTTTTTTTGTTCCTTATCCAAATTTATTCCCAATACTTTTCGATTGCAGCGATATTTTACTACTTAATTAACTTATTCCCAGAACATGAATTTTACCATCTTATTTGCTAATGGCTTTCGAAATGGGCTACGTCAGCAGTCGAAACTACAACAATTTCAATAGATTACTCGCTATCTTGTGAATGCGGGCGTGGCATGCGCAAGTGGCTCATTTCTGGGACTTCGATTATTCCGTCGGTCCGGTTTTTTTGCCACTACGTCGGTCCGGTTTTTTTGGCACTGCAGTACATTACAACGAAGAGAAGCGAATAGAAGCGTTTGAAATATGGATATAGGGAAGAATGGTGTGTGAAATAGACAGACAGAATAAGAAATGTAGCTATGCTAGAAAGTGTATGTGAAGAAACAATAATGCTGAAACAGGTCAGAAAGAGGAAAAGGAATTAGTTGGGCCACTGGCTGAGAAGAAACTGCCTACTGAAGGATGCACTGGAAGGAATGGTGAACAGGAAAAGTTTTCGGTGCAGAAGACGATATCAGATGATAGATGACATTAAGGTATATAGATCATATGCGGAGACAAAGAGGAAGGCTGAAAATAGAAAAGATTGGAGAATGCTGAGTTTGCAGTGGAAGACCTGCACTTGGGCAAATAACTATGAATGAATGAATTTACTGAATCATCTTGTATACTTATCTATATTTTATAACTTATCCACATGCACATCTATAACGATCTTTTCAGACTTCCCATATAGAAGGATTCGAGTTGTAGTCCTTATGTATAATTCGTCTTTTGATGAATAGAAACTTTTCTTTCTTTCTTTTCTGCTTTATTTCTTTCTTTCTTCCTTCCTCTTTTTCCTCATTTCTTTCTCTCCCAGCATTTAATCTTTAGTAGGATTTGACCATTTACATTTTCAGGTAAGCCTACATAGGAATCTTTTTAAGTCGAACTCTTAAAGGGAATTTGAAACAATAATTCGAAATATTGAAAATTGGAATTAATTATCAAATTATATATTTTTAGGAAGTTTATATAATGAAAAAATTATGCACCCTTACACAGGAATGAATTATAAATGTGTAATATTCTTTACCTTAATTAGGGGAGAGTTGGGTAGTATCGGACATCGGGTAATATCGGACAGTGGGTTTGTTTCATCGACCACCAGATGGTAGTACCTGAATGACATGGTTACATTTCTGTATGCGACATCACAGAAACGTAACCATGTCATTCAGGTACTATCATCTGGTAGTAGATGAAAGACACTCACTGTCCGATATTACCCGATGTCCGATACTACTCAACTCTCCCCTACTGTAACACAAAAATTAAAATATGTGTACAGTAGAAGAAAGCACTTCAACTAGATTCTTCTTCTTCTTTAAAACACACGCACGACTATTAATTTGAAAAGTTACATTTGAGTCACACTTCTGTAGTGATCGGATGATGTAGGCCTACATCTAATTGTCTCGTTGTCTCGCACATAGCTATCATCCTGGATGCCATTATCATATTCATCGAGGTCCAACTTCTCAATATCACACTTGAGCGTAACAGGAGCGCAACAAATGTGCTCACAGATGTGGATTCACCACCAGGTGGGACGTCTTGGACGGTTCTATTTTACCCCCGCCTTCTTGCACCAAAAGAAAGAGAAAGAAAATAAAAAGAGAAAATAACAATACTGTTCTCACTGAATCGTAATGCAGGTTGAATAGAGATACTCAGTTCCAATACAAATTGCAGCTAGCTACTTCATTCTTAGCTTTATTAGTTTCTTTCAGAAGTCGATGAGTAGATATAGGCCCACATTGACTTAACAAACGTTACGTTACTTTATGTTAAAAATAAATATGTATATCATAAATCCATATTCACGGAACTCTGATTTTTTAATACTTGTAATATACAGGGTGTCTCTAAATTAGACCGACAAAATTAGGGAGCAGATAGATAACCGTGGAAACGTATTTTGTTAACCCTTGAGAACTATGATGTTTGTAATGCCTGCTATTACTAGGATGGGTGAATTTTCACCCGTAACGTTTTATTTTTAATTTTCTTGTGTACATGAACTTCAAAACTTCTGTAAAACATTTGTAGGGATATTAGAAAAAGTTTTATACTCTACAAATTTTTTTCATGGCAAAATAATGAAATTTTACTACCAAAATGTATTTTTATTATGAACATAAATTATTACACTTTTCACGATGTTAAGTTGCTCATTAAACATTAAAAATTATTTGAATTTGGTTTTATGCAATTATATTTGCTGTTTTTAAAAACAATAATCAGTGCCTACCTATGTTAACGCAAAAAACCGATCTTCCTCTCGCTCAGTAAAATTGTAATAATGTCTCAAAAAGAACGATCACAATATTACTCGTATCGCAGTATTACCAACCTTTACCCTACATCTTATATTATAATCAATTAATCGTGTATAAAGTATGGTCTAGTGCACTATACTCTCAGGACTCAGGAGGGTATGCTTCATCACGGTCGACAGGATTCGAAACTACTGCTACACATCATAATTTCAGTCATCCAAGGCCTACTGTATTTAATGACGTCACTTTACTAACACAAAATGTGACCAGATTTATTGAATGCCAAGAATAGAAACGTTCCTTGTTAAAATTAAGGGATCTCAAAGCGAAATGCATTACATTTTAAGTAGCTTTTATAAAGTAGCTTACTTTCAAATTAATATATTTCTTTAAACATCCACCAGACGCAATGAACGTTAGTCTTGAATAAATAACTGGAAGGTATAGGCTAACAAGACAAACAATATTTTATATCGTCACAATTGCATATCACGGCAAATGTGTATTTTAAATAGCATATTAATATGTATACAATGTACAGTAACTGTGAAATGATATCAGACTAAGTTGTCGGAGAAACTCCATTAATTTTATTACGTCCCAAGTTCTTAACAAATGCCTCTTTGTCTCAATTTTGCCATAATTAAACAGACAACAAGACACAGATATGATTACTAGGCTCATTTGGTCACTCAGAGTCTGAAATATGAACAACCACCTCCGAGAAGAGGAAGAGTAGAACAAAATTTAATATTCACACACTTAAATAAAAACCCCACAAAGATTAGTAGCATTAATATTCAAGAGATGCCTTGTAGTCTAGATGACCAGTTTCCTTCATGTATTTATATAAGTGAAAAAAAAAATATGAGAAGCAGGTTATACATGTACAAGTTTTCTGTTAAAGCCGTAATTGAGTTCTTAGCTGTAGAGAATGAGTGTCATGATGGGGAATCTTGATTAAAACGTCCCGGGCTATCAAGTTGAAACTAGTTCTTCAAACACGTACGTACATAACTTTTATTTCCTATATGAATTACTATCTATTTCTCAACAGTTATAGAAGAACTTCAGTGCGAAGAGCAAAAACACTTCTTCCACCCGCCCTTCCTCTTCATCCCCTCATTGAACATTCATAATGCATCCAAGAAAACATTCTCACACGTGACTGAAGAAAAAATCGTGATTGCTTTGAAGCTTTCTTCCTAGCAAATGTGATTAGACAATTGGTATTAATTGAAACTAGACGAAGGACGTGTTCTGAATACAATATTATATCGGATGATTCTCTTGAAACAGATTTTCTACAAATCACTCTACATGATCCGTTTACAACAAAACACTCCCAATTTCTCCGAATTTCGTACTGGCAAAAGAATTAGAAAAAAAAACATGTGAACAATCCTGTGCAAGAAGAGAGTAGCCAATAGATTTTGAAGATTGTTAAACCTGAAATATAGGCTATAATAAATAGCCTGCCTTTGACTGAGGTTCTGGCTGATATGTACATCTATTATTAGGCAGTACACTTCACTTTGCGAATGCGTCAGAGAAAGAACAATTGTTTGTATGCATCTGAAGTCTGCCCTATTCAACGAACTTTAAATCGGCAAATACAGCCAACATATGTTCAACGTGATTATAATTTTTCAAAGTGATTTTACAAAGTGTTCACATTTCAATGACTACGCTAATAGTGGTTACAATTCTTAAACAGTTTTAATTTTTATATATTTTAGATCATATCACATGACTTGCAGTGATTTAAATCGGCAAATACAGCCAACACATGTTCAAAGTGATTTAAACTTTTAAAGTGTTTATACAAAGTGTTCACATTTCAATAACTACGCTAATAGTGGTTACAATTCTTAAACAGTTTTATTTTATATTTTAGATCACATCATACGACTCGCAGTGATTTAACCTAACATAGCATGTGTCTCATAGATCAACCTAAGTTAAGTCCAAGCAATCACACTAATATGACCCGAAAATTACCACATTAAGTTCCATCTAATAGGCAAGGTTTTCATCATATTAATCTAACATTTCACATCTGAAGATGATACACATGTATCGAAAACGTTAATGAAAACTTATTTATTTTATGATAAGCAAAGGCGGTTTTGTACACATATAATTATAGTCAAATCTGAAGTCTGGTTAGTGTACATGTAGCTAATCGGCGATGTATGCAATGGAGGGGGAAAAGAACTGGCCACCCTACCCATTACCTTCTGGCCTAGTTGCCTCATAAATGGTGTCTTGTTAATATCTCTTGTGACCTGTCTTCGGACAGTTGACTAAACAACAACAATAAATAGCCAATTCAAATTTATTTTAACTTATAAACATAATATGACTTTCAAAATAATAATTTACGCTAAATACTGGGACCTACTATTATTTAGTAGACTATTTAATATGACTTCCATGAGTTCATATGCGGCCGAGAATAAACTGAATTTTTCGGAATAGAAGAAAGAAAGGCTAGGAGACTCTTGCCCTAGTCCTACGATACGGAAAAGTATTTTCTCTGAATGAGGCGGCTCCAGACGAAATTCATCGGCAATCTTTGTTCACGCTAAAATTGAATTCCGAAAATAGTGTAATGGGTCCTTATTAATAACGTAATTGTGCACGTCACTGTAGGTACGTTAATAGAAAACCACAATTCAAGTCACACACAGTTTGTGTGCACTCAAACTTGGGTTTCTGGAGTCTTGTCAGCCCAATTGAGGTGTGTGGATTTAAAGGGAAAAATTGAGACAGTAACGGGTGTATTTCTGGGTAGCTCAGTCGGTAGAGCGTTGGTCCGCTAAGCCAAAGATCCCGAGATAGATACCGGGACCGGAACAATTTTTTTCCTTGAAATTATTCAAGTCTGCTGCACTAAGAGCTATACTGAAAAGCCAGATTTCTATAATCCAATTATAGTTACAAATAAAAAAATAATTTAACAAAAATTCCAATACAATACTGAAATTATACAACGGAAACATAAACCAGTCAAAATAAAATTTTAACAAAGTAAAATTGACAGTTTTATTATGAAACCAACACAAATACATAAACTAAATAAAATTTTGTTATAAAAATAGCTACATGATACGGTGCGTAGTTTTCTGCCGCTTTCTGTGACGAAATAATGCTAATTATAGGATACATTTCTGCCCATTACAAATCCATAGGCCTATACATACGAACGGAGTGAAACAGAACTCATGAAATCTTGCAAGCTTCTTGAGATAAAATTCACAACTCTTCGAAAATAATTTCCAGCGTACTTATTAAGCAGCGTCATTTTCTGCAGGAAGTGACTATTCTTTCCTTCTCAAACACATTTTTCTTCACAATCAGAGCGATCGTTATTTTCCATTGAGCTGGAAACTTGGGAGGGTTTTCGAGGAAGAATAGGAAGGATTTTGCCCCAAATTTTCCAACCATTGTCTGACAGAAGGCACGAGGGTTTTGTGATGGCAGACTGAATGAACAAGAGGAACAGCAATTTTTTTACGTAGAAACGGAAACTTAAAAAAAGGGAATTCCGTATAATCGTTATTCAAAGTTCCAATTTATGTGAGACAAAATTGCATTTCTCGGTCTCGAGATAAATATAAAAAAAAGGCTAGGAATGTATTCAGTAAAGGTATGTCAGTAGATTGGGTGATTGTTACAACATTTACCTGGACTTTCGATAAAATATATTTATGAGGGAATTTTGTTAGAAAAGGGGCAACCGTGTATCTTTAATTCACTTCCAGATAACTAAATCAAACCACTTAAACCCCACAAGCTGTTTTGTGTGACGTTAAAATTCAATATACTGTACAAAACTAACTTAGGTTTATTTTCAAACAATTGCAGTAGGTACATCCGTTCAAGTTATAGGCCTACAATTATTAGAAATTGACTTCTGCCAAGAAGTAATTTAAACATTACGAAGTGGAAATTGGTTGGTTCAAGATGCATCCTATAATCGTACATCTGTTATAGTTACTAAGTCAAGTATAGATTTCAATGTTGGAAATAGCTTACTTTAATACATAGCACATAGTTTAGTACATGACCCGTTACTACATTTTCTCGAATCTTTGTTAAAACATAACGCGGCTGTCATTCAGCCCTTTACACATAAAAATCATGCAGGAAATCGTCTGAGGATTCTCGAAGTTAAGGAAAATTGTGTATTTTCTTTGGTGCCAATCACTATTTTTTTTTGTACAAAAATTATTTTATTTCATTTACATAATTCCCTCACATTGATTCGTGTCGAAAAAATCCGAAAAAAACTCAGGAATATTGCTATACATACAGACAGACAGATGACATTCCCAAACCTACTTTTTTCGGTTTTAATGATGCTGAAAACATGTAGACTACTTCTGCGGAAAAAAATAGAATCAACAGAGATGAGAATCTTCGCCCAGTACCTGGACTCACTTTTTTTATATAAGCAAAGATAGATATATAAGAGACCTGAATACCTTTAATCTAAACGAAAAAACTGAATAACAAAACTAACATTGATATAATGATATCAAAATAATAAATAAAGAGATGTTGCCAAATAGGATGTATTATGTTATAATTGAGGGGCTCGGGCGTAAAACATGGTAACTGACATTTTGGTCAAAAATGAAATATGTGACATATAATATGGTATCTTACATTCTGCGTCTAATGCAGTATTTAGTTTTCCAACATCTCAACAGATGGAAGAAGTACACAAATTTTACTTTCCTAGTAACTATACAAACTGTTGCATGTAGCCTATAAATGTTTACCTACCTAATAACTTAAAAACACTAAAATGTCACTTACCATGTTTTACTTCCGAACCTCTCAATATAAACCAGAAAGAAGAAGAAAATCAAGGAGACCAAGACAAAAATGGGAAGACATCTTTTGAATCGGAACAGACCACATTTAATCCTTGAAGTTGATGATTTCAGATCTACAAAAATGGTATATCCACTGTATCAAAAACTTTTAGTAGGTATTCTTACTTAATGTTCGGAAAGTTTCTTAATTTCAGACGTTCATGAGTTTGACATTCGAGAATTCTGGTCATATTTTCTGTTAATACGGTGACGTTATCCAAGAGCAATACATAACGCAAGCGATATTATTCGTACATAAGTAAGGATGGTTAATAAATGCAGGAAGTATAAAAATAGAAATAGCTAATTTAACGTAACTGTAGTAATGATTTATAAACGAATCCTATTCTCTGCAACGACATATTATTATTATTATTATTATTATTATTATTATTATTATTATTCATTACTAAGGTTAGGATTTTGATGACCTTTAAGTCATGAAAAAATGTCCTAAAAACAATGCATTTATGTTCTAAAAATCTTTAAAAAATACCCTTAAAAATGCCCTAAAAATTGATCTTACATAATTGGCTTAGTAGGAAAAGAGGTTTTGTACAAAATAATTAGATTAGTAATTCAATTCAATTCTAGCACCAACATTTAAGTTTATTTAATTTTACATAATTTTTTCTAAGCAGTACACATTAATTATTTTATCTGATGTACTTTCCATGTAGTCCATCACAAGGCCACTCTTATACGGAATTAGCAGGTACAGAGGAATCTGTATTGAATGAGCGGTTTGACTGATCCATTACATGGGGTGTACTACATTAAAATGACAATATTTGTGTAGAAAAACGATTAAAATATCATACAAAATAATGGTTGTTAATGTTAATAAATACATTCTGGTCTTACGAAAACAATGCATAATAAGTATCTACATCCTAGTCTAAAATCGAACCTGGTTTCACTGAATTGATACTAGAAAGTCTAATATTACATTGATTATTTAAAATGAAGTGCGAAGTATGAAAAATAAGTGGAAAAATACATAGCCATTCTTAAAAAAAACTGGACCTTTAATTAGGATGGCCTCAAGTCTACCGTCTCTGTAATCGTTCAAAAATTATTTTCATTATTATCAACGGAAGATTTGCGACTGTATTATAAGCACGCTGCATTTTAAAAAGATAAGATCTTTTTTCTTCCTCTCTGTGTGTGAAAATAAAGCGATAAATTAGCACACAGCATGGACTCGAATCCGCACTAACCTTTAAATCACGAAAACTAAAATGTATGTAATAATCTCAATTATATGGGGTAGGGCAAAAATGTACAGGACATGAGAAATTATTATCCTCTGGGTGTTAAGTTAGGTTACTGACCAAGAAAAATCGGCGGATATCAAAACGTTGGCATCAGATAAACTGGCAGGCAATAAATTACACACATTGGTACCAATTTCACAGTCGGGTCACGTGGGATAGCTATGCATTAATGGGTGGTTCATCTCACACCAAACGCTTGAGATGTGGCGCAAGTGCCGTAACTAAACAGGCATTAGAATTGGTCAATATTGCAATTTCGCAGTCTTATCAACCTGTAGATCAAACATGCTGACGTAATGGATTTGATAATAAACCAGAAAATTATTAGAGTTTAAACGTTTAAATTGTGTACTTGTTAAAGTGTTTTGGAATGCTTTCATCTCATGATCTTGACATAAATATGTGGGAAAATTTAATCTTGGTATTCAATCAATGACATAGATGAATGAACTTACAGTAATGAATGGCTCTATGGTAATGCATCGGGTTTCTCAACTATGACTCCTTACACAACAAAGTGGTTAGTTGATTTCTAGTACCTCCAGATATGGCTGCCGAAGACTCCCAAGTCTGGCAGTGTGGAGAATTATATTTCTCAATGGGGAGCACATGTGAGATACAATTTATTATTACTTGAGATGGGCGACGATGGTCAATAACGGAAGTTGGATTTTTTACTTGAGAAAGGAAAATGACTGGTAAATTATGTTTCTTTTACATATCTTGTCTACAACACGCTCTTTTAACTTAAGGGGTTAGGTAAAGCTTAAAGGTGTAAAATTTTGGAAATATTCAACATTTCTTTCCTCCAATACTGTATCTTGTACAATAATGAAAATTAGTGTGTGTAAAACACTGTCCTTCTGCTATATGATAAACATATTTTTAAGATTTAAAAAAATTATATATATATATATATATATATATATATAATTATATATATAATTAAAAAAGTATCCAACATTTTGTTATGAAATTTTTTGTGTGTATTTATGCATGTCATATCTACAATATGATGCAAGATCACTTCTCTACCTTTGATAGATTGTCAGACAAAAAATAAATTCATTAAAAAAAATGGTCAAATATCTAACACAAAATAAAAAAAAATATTGTTTATTAAGGAATGTAGTTGAAAAATCATGATATTGTAAACACGAGTTTTAGCAATAACATAAAAGAGAGAGAACATGAAAAAGTTAACAAGGTTATGAGTTATGAGGGAAACGTTTCATCACTGCACAGTGAACTTTGAATTTTGAAAAAAATGTATATATAAATATTTTTTTAATCATAAAAATATTTTTTTCATATAGCAGAAGGATAGTGTTTTACACATACCAATTTTAATTATTGTACAAGATATAGTAATGGAGGATAAAAAATGTTGAATATTTCCTAAAAATTTACTGCTGTAAGCTGTACCCAACCTCTTAAATATCTTTCTTAAGTAAACTTGATAGAGTTTTCCAACTGTTTCCGTGTGTTTTACCTTACCTAAAAAGAAATTGAATTTTATCCTGAACTATAGCATATAGACCATGGATGTTCAAACGCCCATAGAACCAGGAGATACTGCACGTCAAGCATGCTCTGCTAAGGTCAATAACTTTCCATATAAAATAGGAAAAACGACCTTAAAGAATATGCGCTGCGGGTTGCTTACGCCAGGGGTTACTTCGTACGAGTTACAAATTTGGACATCTATGATACAGACAAACATAATTTTCATCATTCATACAACAGATTATTTTGAGCTGAGTGATACCTACAATAGGTAACTATATTGAATTCCAGATGAGAAAAATATTGAGGTAAACAAATATTTGATGTCGAAATGTAACCTATTACGCAGCTGTGATACGTAACGTGATTTGTCATAACTGCAGCGCGCGAACTCTCCATGTGTGTTCGGTACAGTCTGTGAATATGGAAATTAGGAAATTAGTTTCTGTTGCTATGAAGACAGACATTAGATTCTATAAAGTAATACATTTTTATTAGTCTAAGTTTATCATACAAGAACGATGTGTAGGTGAACATTTGATAATTGTATGAAAATTATATTACGCAGTCGTCTTAATTATACTCTTTAATAAATTAATTAACATAATCATAACTTTTATCTATTGTCTATTACTTCCTAAGTTATACAGCCAAAGTAGAGATCCAAAGACTTTTCGTCAATGCCTGCACAACGCAGAGTGTCTGACAGCACAGAGTTGGTGCCACTCATTGTGTTTTGTTTCTCATTGCGATGCGAATTGCCAGACCGTACTTCCCACTGGCGGAATTATACAAATGAACCTTTACACGGATAATATTTACAAGCGTACTTACAACAAGGTGAAAAGAAATAAGGCGTGTTGTTTCGAATTTCACGCTGATGATGAATGATCGCTGATTCCTACTTAGGAAGCAGATGCTATGTCGGCGGCAACTGGAAACTTCTGTAGCCGCAGGACAACAACAAATCTGACTTTAAGGATACAGACAGCCATCCTACCGCCCCTCCTGTACGAACACTTGCGTTGCGAATGGTGGCTTGACCTTACAGTTTTCTGAATGGGACACGACGACTCTTTTTCTTTTTATTATCTCAGATGTAAAATTTTACAACGCATGTCCTCGGGTTTTAATAATAATAATGATAATAATAATAATAATAATAATAATAATAATAATAATAATAATAATAATAATAATAATATAACTGAATATCTTGTAAGTTCAATTTCGATCTAGATATTCTTCTGTTGCTGCTGCTACTACTATAGGCCTACAACTGACAAAACTCCGTTGTAGGAGGTTACTAAACCTTACCGCTGTGCTGGAGGCGGAGTCTGAAGTTTCCCTCTATTAATTAGAACTATTGTCGCTACAGATTGACAAGTCATCTGACACATCACTGCTATCAGTACGCGCTACTATTGGTTGACAATTAGGAAGGAGGAGGTGAATAGTATATTGGGTCACTCTCTGAGAGTGCGCAGACCAACGGAATTTTGTAAGTTGTTCCCCTGCTGCTGTTGCTGCTGCTGCTACTACTGTCTTCCATTGTGCAACTCATGCTACAGTATTCCCACCTTGAGTTGATTCCAGGTGTAGAAATGGGTATTATCGTATTTCCATACGGTTTGGATGAATGTTAATTGCCTTTTATTTAAACTAGGCCTATGTTATCTCAAGGGATGGTCTTGTGTAATTGAAGACCTAACATTCTAAATTTCCTAAGTGCCAATTTTTCAAATTTCATTTTATTCAATCTAAGAGAGGAACATTCATATGAGAATATCATACTAAATTGTATTTGTCGTAGCTCAACTGTAAATGACTCATTCGTGCGCCAAAAGACGGTTTTGTAGGTACGTTTTTTTTAGTAGGTTATTTTACGACGCTGTATCAACAACTCAGGTTATTTAGCGTCTGAATGGAATGAAGGTGATAATGCCGGTGAAATGAGTCCGGAGTGCAGCACCGATAGTTACCCAGCATTTGCTCATATTGGGTTGAGGGAAGATTCCGGAAAAAACTTCAACCAAGTAACTTGCCCCGACCGGGATTCGAAACCGGGACACCTTGTTTCGCGGCCAGACGCGCTAGCTGTTACACCACAAGTGTGGATTATAGGTACGTATCTCAACATGCATTGCGCTGTGTGTTTTTCATCAATATCTCATAAAGTTTTTTTTTGGTACTTAGCACATTTAGAATGTTAGCTCCTCAATTGTGATCATATGACCAGAAAGTTCCGCTACTTGTGATACTTTACTGTTGGTTAAAAATCTACACACGAGCCAGGATGGAAGAATCAGGGTACCCAAACCTCGAAATCATAATACGATATTTATTATTATTATTATTATTATTATTATTATTATTATTATTATTATTATTATTATTATTGATGTCAAAGCATATTATTCGACAGCTACAGGGTAAGTATTTAAGATATGCAACTGACAATAACTAACAACTGGAAGAAAGGGAAATGGGAGGAAAAATACTTAAAAGATACGCGATCGCTCGACCTTGCAAGAGAATTTGAAGCTGAGAAAATGTCTATATGAGCTCCAAACCTCTTGGCCACTTATCTCATTCCGATCCTCACTGTTGTGCTTAAACGAACATAAGAGAAGTTTGAAGGTTTTTAATTTCTCTTTAATTTTTTGCAATGATAAATGCAACGAAAATCCGTTACTGAAGACAGACGTTGCGGACCGTGCTGTCAACATCTGCCATGGGGGGCTGGAAATGTGGACCTCAACACAACTTAATACAATACAATTTTGTCGAAGAAAATATGAAGTTTTGATGTTAGCATTTATTGTATTAATGATATTATTATTATTGGCCACTAGTGTAGCTCAGTCGGCAGCCCATTTGTCTGCTCATCCGGGGTTACGCTCGGGCGTCGGTTGGATTCCCGTTTAAGCTGATTATTTGGTTAGGATTTTCCGAGGTTTTCCTCAACTATAAAGCGAATGTCAGGTAATCTATGGGGAATCCTTGCTCTCATCTTGCGAAATATCTCGTTATCACCAGTTCCATCGACGTTAAATAATCTAGTATTGATACATTATTGTTAAACAACTAAGTAAAAAATTATTATTATTATTATTATTATTATTATTATTATTATTATTATTAAGAAAAATACGAAGAAAGGGAGAGAAAAGAGGGAAGAATATGAATTGGGAAAAGGAAAAATAGAAAAAAAGACAAAATTAATAATGGAAAGCGAAAGAAAACAAAAATTAATTAACGGAAACGAATTAGAAGAAATTAAAGACAGAAGATAGAATAAGAAGTGGAAACATACTAAGACAGAAAAAACTGAAGACGAAGACAAGGTACATAAATGAGAGATCATAAGGAGAACATAAATGATAGGCTACAGCATATAACTTGAAGTTGCTTGAATAATGTGTTATTTTTTCTCAGTTTTCCTTCAGCCCATATTTCAACATATTCAAGAATACCACAATCTTAACAGAAAAGACGCATTGGCAATGCCATACTAGAAACATCTTGCATGTAAGACACCTGGAGGGGAAACGGCTGTAAGGTAAGTCTTGTCAATTGTTTTTGGTATAAAGCGTTACGACTGAATTAGCAAGCAACACGTACGTGTAACTATGGTGACGGAAACAACTTCTTCACCCCTGACAACTGTCTATACATTCTACGCGTGTTTACCCTAGGGGGCCACCATGTTGTGTCCTACATTGTAGATCCAGTCAGCACGAGAATCCAGCCGGAGGCTGACTGCGTGAGAGGAGAAGGAGGAGGAACACGGATCTGACTACCCCGGATCTGTCATCCGCACTGACCATCAAACTTGTTCAATGTGAAAATGATACAAGTGGAAGTTTAGTCTATTCATGTGTGAGATACAGAGTTAGCCAGACGGTTGTAACTTCAACTTTCCAAGCTAAAACTCGAGTTTGGAACACGGTAAATCTGAGGGTAAATTTTTATGAACGACACTGTTTTTAGATCATATTTCTCCCAGTTAACACTTTGTTTACGGAACTATTTTTTTTCAAGTTCTACCGAGTCAAAATTTCATAAATTATTACTTAACAGATTAATTATTGATTAATATTTGTTACTTATAATGAAACTAACATCTGTCCATTCTTATTATTATCATTAATTTCTCTAATTAAAATACAAAACTTCTAATGGCAAAATTTCATTACATTAATTTTCTCATTATATAATAATATGCTACGAGCCTATAATGAAGGTAATTAAGAAGTGAGTATGGATATTTATGAAACGAGCGCAAGCGAGTTTCATAATTTTCATACGAGCTTCTTAATTACCATTATAGGCGAGTTTCATACGACTTTTCATGCTCGACCATATTTCTAACTTGATATTATTAATTTTTGAGCATTGTCCCGTATGTTGTGAGATGTTCGCAGACGCGAAAGTATTGATTTTTTCCGAGGAACAGATGTCCACATTGACCTTGCTAGGCCATAAGAACCTACAGAGATAACATTGAAATTAAATTAGACATTGAAAAACTAGATGACAAACTGAATTTATTTGAATATTATTTACAATTAACGCTAATTATTATAGTAACAGAACATAACCTTCTGCGACAGTATTGGATTTCCAGCCTCCGTGACTTTTCGCTAATTCTCTTTCGATTGCATATCCGAGAATAATCGATACTTGCGGTTTTATAACGGTAGAAAGCTGACCTGTCATTGGCTGAACAGTTGTAACCTGAGTCGTCATTGGCTGAAAGACCTGACCTTTAATGAGTAGGTGTACTTTAATGACATGCATTAAAGGTCTGCTACCAGGTGTATAATTACTGCATTTCGGCATGGTCGAGCATAAATATATTTTAGATTTATATTTTTTTTTCTCCCCATAACATAGTTCTAGTAAACTTATATTAAATTAATTCTCATCATTTTATAGCTATCTAAACTTAATTATAATTGACTGAATTAAATTAGCCCATAAATTAAGTTACTACTTTATCTTACAGGTTTATCTAAATTTAAATAAACATGTACTAGTCTTCAAAACTTAACTGAAAAATATTGCTGGAGAATCTTTTAAGTTTAGTGTAAATATTCGTAATTTAAATATGTATTGTTTTGATTAAGGCTGGTTGAGTGGAAGAGAAAGCCTTATGGCCTTAACTCTGCCAACGAAAATAAAACATTCTATTCTACTGAGTGGGTACATTTTTGATACATTATTTTTAAGGCAAATTTAATTAATTTTTTCATTTACTGATTTTTTTTTCAAGTTTTATTTCAAGACAACTCCTGATTTTCCATATATGCATCTTGATTAACAACTTTTAACACTGTATCATTTCGGAATATGTATTATATGACTTTCTTATGTTAAATTCTATCGTACCTGGTTTACATGTTTCGACCTATTATGGGTCATCTTCAGAACTGGTCGTTGTTGGTCCTGGCGCCTCTTGTTTTGTTTCCTGTGAGGGTGTGTTTGTGTGGTGTAATGTGGAGTCAAAGAGTGTGTGTATTCTAAAATTGAGTTGTGTGTTGAGAATTTCATTGGGGTGTGTTTTTGTGTGTCTTGATTTTCATTATGAATGGCCTTTAGGTTCATCCTAATTTTGCTGATTTTGACTTAGTAAACTACAAGTCTTGGAAATAGCATAGCAAAATATAATTTTTATACCCTCAGATTCCTTTTACGGAATATGGTCAGTCCTTCAGATACGTACTGTATAATTTATAAATTATGTTCTGTGTTTAGAAAAGAATAAACGTCCGCTTCAAAAGTTCTTACTATTAACGAAAACAAGCCAAGAAAACTGATAAAAATTCATCTCTCTTGCCTCTGATTTTTCCATTGCAATATTGGAATTAGAAATAAGATAGGAAACTACAATTTCCAATGCCCTTAGCCCTTCTTTACCGACCGATAATCAGACTTCCAGGTACTCGACTCTACTTCAAGCATCAGAGATCATTGTATTCTCGTCAACCTCGCAGACATCTGTCCTTAAAGAGAAACTTATCTGTATTATAATCTTACTACAGTTCTCTTGTCCAGGTACAGAATTCTTTACAGTACACGGAATGACAGATTTTTACTTTCGATGGGATTCCAAACTGAAAACCTCAGATTCAGTAGAAAGTCTGACCAAAACTAACGATTTTGTTCAGATATTTTAGTTGCCTAGCTAATGAATATTCTGTTGCCATTTCAATAAAATCCATAATGTTACTTAAAAGTGGCGTTTTACTTCACCTGTTCTACAATCTTATAAGCAGTAGAAGATAGGATTTCATTTGATCATAACTGGACATACTCAAATTCAGGACGATGCTGAGATATCTCAGAATAATCATAAGTCAAGGGACAAACAATCTCATATAATGGAGATAAATGTCCGCCTAGAATCGAATCACGGAACGCTGAGTTGTAAAACGCGTACGCTGTTCACAGAGCAGAATAAGTGTACTAATGTCTACCTACTGAATAATAAATAGATAATTTTGGGGTAAGTAAGAAATGCTTCCTGATTAGCATAAGAGTAACGATATCATAAAGAAAAACCATACGACATGTGTCACTTTCGAACTCAAGTTCTTTGTAAAGAAAGCCGCCGTGGGTGTGGTTGATGCGACAGCAAGTAGCACACACACACACACACATGCACGCACACACACCGTGGAAGATGTGCGTCGCTTAAGACAGTTAACCAAGCCACAAAAGACGTCTTGCCTTTCTTCCCTTGACAGGCTTGTCTGCGATCTCATGTTGGAATGCAGATTCTTGATAATTAAAACTTGGTATCGCTAAAATGCGAAACTGAGGCGCTTACAAATGAGGGCGAGATTAGTTTCTGCAATCCCTCCCCATTCAATCAGATTTAAATTAGTGTAATTAAGTGTTTTAGTACATTATACGCAGCCTACAGGAAAGAGTACACCATACAGTTATTCTATTCTGTATGCGAGAATGTAGCGAAATTCAGCCTGCAGAAAGTGTGAGATCAGCTATAATCACTATGCGTAGGACGAGAACAGCTACTTTGATAACTGGTTGATCAGTGATTAATTACTTAGTTGCTAGGTGATTTAGAGTCGAATATAAATCTGATGATGCACCGTTAACCCAAAACTCGACCTGACATAGCTCAATCACTGATGACTAGGGAGCGGAATTTAGGCAAAAATTTTTTCCTTGATACATACAGGCTTGAGATTTAATATTTACATTTTTCATGGATAGGCTATATAGGTATAAATAAAGGGGTTTTATAGTGCCTAAAAATGCCTATTTCGACGTTAGTGCCTATTTTTAAGTTTTTTTATTATTTATTTTTGTATCATTTTCGTAACTGTTTACTATTTTTCTTAACATCCTGTACCGTTTACATTCCAAGACGGATAACAACAACTTCTTCCTAGTAGTGAACAACACAATAGAGAAGTACTTCCGGGCCACCCCTTCTCGTTTTTACTATCTTTCAATTCTAAAATCCCAACTTTCAATCGACCTGGGTAGCGTAGTCGGTATAGCGCTGGCCTTCTGTGCTCGAGGTTGCGGGTTCGATATCGGCCTAAGTCAATATAAGTGTGCTTAAATGCGACAGGCTCATGTCAGTAGACATGGCACGTAAAAGAACTCCTGGGTGACAAATTATTATTATTATTATTATTATTATTATTATTATTATTATTATTTCTTCCTCTGTCAGCAATTTAACACAAACTCGCTGGGTTGTACGCGAATAAGTATTCTCTTACATTCCAGACAGATAACAACCCCTTCCTTTTTTGTCATCATTTGTAAGTACAGCAGTGAGCGACACATAGCCACAATAGGTGCTGATCATCTACTGTGAAGCAAACTATGGAAATGTGATTGGTGAATGAAAAACACTCTTGTATTAGTGACATTCTTTAACAAAAAGAAGCCTATTTTTTATTTTGTAGAGCCTAAATAAAGGAGTATAAGAGCCTATTTTAGGCGCCTAAAATGCCACTTTTTACGGCCTAAAATTCCGCTCTCTACTGATGACTAGGGACTGGATTTATAGGTTTCTACCTATTTTCTTCCTTACTTCTAAATGCATAATTTCTTAGACAATTTTCCAAATCATGGTCTGTCATATATGTAAATTCTGTTGAACCTAAAAAAATCTAAATTGGACCTTAAGAACTAAAAAAGCTAAATCATAATTAATATATGTTTTTCTATATTTACGGTGCTTTAGGCCTATATAAATTTACTTAGAAATGCAATAGATCTCATAATTTTTATTCTCTTCTACACTAGAGAAAGCGATCCAATCTGCGGTTTTTATGCCTTCAGTCTTTTGTCGTTTTGGATAAAATGGTTAACAGGGAATTCCGTGTATGGTCCGTCCCAGGGATCTATGGAGTAGAAAGACGAAACAAGATCTCTGCGCAAGTGATATGTGGGAGGGCCAATGACTGTTCTGGGGGGAGGCAGTGCTTGAACGAAGCGAGCAATCGCTTACAAGAGGGAATAATTTCTATCTGAACTCTACTCTACGTTCTATCACGAGCATCTTACCCCTTAGCGGACTCGAGCTGATGCTGCCCGCAATACACTCCGGCATAAATAGACTCCGCCCTCATATGCGCGAAGTTACTCCATAGATTCCTGGGACAGAACAGAGTAAGATTTGTAATCGACAAAGGAAGACTGGTGCAAATTTCCTCCTATTTCCAGGTCATCGTCACCCCAGCACTAGGCAGCGATTTCGGCTATAATCCTGATCACTATTTGATTTCCTAGAGAGAAACGGGCATTTATATTCCTTGTCAATGGAACTGCGTGTGAGTTTGCGTCTTAAGTAATTTCAAATAGTGATAATATTTTTAAAGATAGTTTTAAATGCCTAGATATAAACATGTATAAAGTGAATCGGGGGGAGAGGACTATCGGGGAAAGATGCTTATTTATTTGTAGTTTCACATTCTTCCAAGAGAGAACGCCACGCGCATGTCTTCATGATCACTGAGACAGTTGAATGTCTGTAGAGTGGAAGCTAACTCATCTTGCCACGTGTTATTGTTGTGAGAAGAAGAAAAACAAGGAAACAGCTCATTTTTTCTGCTATAAAAATTGCAAAGCTGTCAAAATTTTAATACATTCTTGAATTGGTAATAATTGTCAAACCTTTGTAATGAATATTGTAGATTCTAAAGTTTGTATTGTTAACAACCAACGACCTTGTTTCGCCATCTTAGGTTGCGTCACAGTACTAGGCATCTTACCCCGATACTTGGGGAAGATGATCACTTTTTTTCGGGGTAAGATGACAACTTGTCGCAAGAGTTTTATTTTTTGTTTTATTGCAGGGAATGTGTAAACATTACGTAAGATCCTCTGACAGAAGTCAGTGGATTGAGGACAGTCTTCAATTTGCGATGGAACATGTTATAACAGAGGGTATGAACTGTTTTAGAGCATCGCAAGCAAACGGGATTCCTTACTGTACCCTTAAACGCCGCCTAAAATGTACTGGATTGAATTCATTGTGTGCAAAAAGTGATTTCACGAGTCTTGCACACGACAATAAAATATGTGCAATGACTATGTTCCTAAGCAGTGATAAACGAGTGAGAAAGTGTCCATGAGTTTTAGATTAAGTCAATTTTGTTATATACATGTATCAAACCAAGTTCAGGTAAAATACGTATATCAGTAAATGTGTTAATTGCATTTGCCATCTTACCCGACTATCGGGGAAGATGCCTACAGTGCAGGCAAGAATAAAACCTGTATTATTAAACAAGGTTTTTAATGTTTTATACCAAAAATATAGTTTCAAAATACCTTCCAGACTTTGATATTTCAATATGAAATACAAAATTAAATGAACAGTATCTTAAATTTTTAATCAAAGAAAAAGTCAGGCATCTTCCCCCGATCCATTCTAAAGAAAACGTTTATCTTTTGTTTGTTGTCATGTGAACAGATCTATTGATACTATTAAATATGATATCATGAATACTTAAAACCGTGGAGTGATAAATTCCGGTTCATAAGTAGTGTTTTATGGTTTACATCACTGTATTCTTCTGCTGGACAGAGTATATGGCCTATATAAACTGATAAATTGGACTCTAAAATAAAGAATTGTTTTCCAGTCATATTTCTAGAGTTAATAATAGACCTAAACCTATGGTTCTCTTTTATAGGTATTGGGTACATATGTTGCGACTTTAGAGCCACGTTCTTTTCTCTTCAGTGTAAATACTCCCCCAAATGTCTCCACCAGTAATGCGTACCTACAATGGCGATAACTCGCCATTTCCTTTCTATCTCTCACAGCCATCTTTCAACTTTATCACGATATAATAGCCGAAATATATGACAGATGTTTCGCATATTGTGACATTGAAACTTTCAACCCAATGTCCATAATCTTCCTCACTAAATACATCACATGCACACATAAATATAAACATATTTTATGACAAATTGATAGGTTTGCGTATAAATTAGTATACTACACATCGCTTATGTTCAAATTTCCGGTACTTTTTAACCACCTACACGAAATTGTATTCCACATTAGCGGTAATCACAAGATCTTACTAAGGCTCGCAGTAGTTACCTGTTGGCTAGGAACAAAAAGGACGATAACACATTCTATTATTCAAAAATTTAAACGTGTACGCTGGAAGATAATTTGTGGTGGTCCCCGGTTTAATCTCTACACTGCGAAGTACTTTTCCTGCTACTAGGGACTAGTCTTATGATGCGAACAAGATTATAAATTGCGCCTCCAGAACGAAGTCAAGTGCTTAAAAAGTGTGCTACAGGGTGTGCAAAAGTAATACTCACATATTTTTTAGTTTCGTCGTGAGACAATTTATGTGTAACGAAATCTAATAGCCTTCATATTACTTCAATAGTTTTGAATGAATGATTATAACGTCGTTGGAGACATGACTTCGATTTTCAGTGGAAAAAAGAGAATTTATTGTGAACAAATAACATACCAAAATTTATCCCTCATTCTCTACTACTATCATAGCATTGTATAGCAATTTTAAATTTAAACTCGTTATTTAGGCCTACCTTTAGTTAATTATTCACCGACAAATAGATGAGGATACTGCGATAATAAAAAAAATGCTGGAATGAGTGCGGTAAAGAAAGCCGAATTATTTAAAGAAGACCCGTTCCTGATTTACTATTTCTGTAACAGATTGCCCCAATATTTTTCCGAAGTAGGCCTACTGAAGTGTTCGTTGTTAGAAACTTCAATGAAAAGTTCCACGGCTTCTTCCCAAAGTGATCATATGAAAATTCGGTTGACTGCTGGGTAGGTTTTTCCCAAATATTTTGGTAACTTATGTGTCTGTTTGAATATTTATTTGAAGTAAAATATTATAGGATAAATATAAAAGTATGCTATTCCATTATTTAAAAATTTCTAAACGTCCCCAGTTCAAAGAAAGAACATTTTATTTCTTAGGTGAGCCTTATTACCCCCGGTTACCTTACAAAATTTTTTTTAAAACAAATTTAAAGAAATGCTCTTTCTTCGTTTTCATCATAGAAATTAAGGGTGCTATTCATAGACATTTCGCAGCACGCGCTACGAGAGTACTAAGCTAGCCCCGGCCATCCATTTGTTACTAATACAGAATTCAAATCATATCCTATCGCTAATACAGGTTTATGAATACGAAAAAAGCTGATCATCCACCGAAAGCCCGCGCTAAAAATGTCTATGAATACGGCCCTACGATTTTTTTTTTTGTTGTAGAAAGAACCGATTTTCGAAAAAAAAATCACGACAAATTTACTGTCATAAATTAATCACATTCATTATAAAACCTGCATACAGCATACTTCTTGATGCATTCTTCTGCCACATCTCGCGTTTATCGCTAATAGCAAAAAAATTGCTGGCCCTGGGAAAAATCCTCGACTTCTCTATCCAGTAAAGAACTCAGGTCCTGTAGGTTTGTATCCGGAAACGGTAACACTTGAACTATAGGGGAACGCAGCTAACCGTGCTTAATACATCAAACAATGCGTCTAAAACTGAAATAAACAGCAAAATAACTATTTGTAAAATAATTTAATTACGTTACAGTGTCAATAACGTAGAATTTCAAACGCTTGTATGTGATAGAGGTATTATACGTAAGTGAGAATAATAGGAAGGCTCCATTTGCACCATCCCGGACTGTACTACTGCTTCACATCGGTGTAAGATAATATCCAGCCCCTGCTGTACATGGCTCGCAGCGGCAGACAGTAATCAAGAAAATTTTTCTTAATCCTATGTACTTACCCCGAGGAAGACGCCATGTTAGTATAGAATGTTCAGCAAAGCGCTCGCCAATTTGAAAAGCAATTAGTTATTATGCTGGTAGACACGGACGACTATGGAATATCTAAGCTTGTGGTTAAGAATAATTCCAGGGCGCTCTCTCTCTCTTTTTCTTTTCTTTTAAGATTTATTTTCTTTTTGACTCATCGGTAGATAATTAGTAAGTGTAGCGTGTGTTATATCTGTAGCCAGAGGCCGTTCGTTCCAACTATTTTGCCAGCTTTTGAATCCGCAGACTGAGCAACCAAATGCCTGACGACATTAACATCACAAGGAAATGCCAGATGTGGTAATTATATTTTCCTTTTGCAAACTTACGAAATCAAAATGAAAGTGCAACTTGATTACAAAATTGTACAGCAGTATATATTTATTATTATTATTATAAATATGGGAAATGCGTGTTATTATTCGGTTGAGAAGCTTTTGTCATCTAGTCTGCTATCAAAGAATCTGAAAGTTAGAATTTATAAAACAGTTATATTACTAGTTGTTCTGTATGATTGTGAAACTTGAACTCTCACTTTAAGGGCAAGCCTATATGTACGTGAACGACCATAAATATTATCAGAAAATGCATGCTCTAAATATCCTTAATTTTATAAGGAAATGAACTCACAATGGACAAAAATTACAAGGTACCACAACAAGACTTATTAGATCTTAAATATCTGATAAATGTATAAAATATTTACTAATAATATTTTTTAGAATTCAATTTTTACTTTAAGTTACATTTTCCAAAATTTGAAAATTTTCCACAACCATTAGAAATGGAATTATGAAATTTTGTACACTGATTTAACATGCATTTATGCAAAAGGTAGAATAAAATGATGCCCATTTCTTTGAAAATAGAAAAATTAGGTCACAAAACGTTATGTAAATGTTAATACATTTTATATAGGACAAATAAAAAATTAATTGTTTTAAAATAAACATCTCTGCATGTCTGAAAGAAGTCTACTTTTCAGAAATAAGTGTTTATTACATGCAGGAAAAATATTAAAAATGTCAGAGAAATCATAACAATGTTATGGTTACCAAATGATGTAACTGCACAATTTGTTTATTTTTTTTTTTCATACTTTGATAAAACTGGTTTGAAAAATATTATTAGTAACCCTTCTTTATAATTTTATCAGATATTTAAATTCTAATAAGTCTCGTTGTGGTACCTTGTAATTTTTGTCCAATTGTGAGTTCATTTTCTTCTTTCTTTTAGAAATTTAGAGCCTGCATTTTCTAATAATATTTGTCGTCGTTCACGTACATATACCCCTAAGAGGGGAACAGAGATTAAGAGTGTTTGAGAATACGGTTCTTAGGAAAATATTTGGGGCTAAGAGGGATGAAGTTACAGGAGAATGGAGAAAGTTACACAACGCAGAACTGCACGCATTGTATTCTTCACCTGACATAATTATGAACATTGCATCCAGATGAATAGGGCATTTAGCACGTATGGACGAGTCCAGAAATGCATATAGTGCTAGTTGGGAGACCGGAGGGAAAAGGACCTTTGTGGAGGCCGAGACGTAGATGGGAGGATAATATTAAAATGGATTTGAGAGAGGTGGGATATGATAGAGACTGGATTAATCTTGCACAGGATAGGGACTTATGGCGGGCTTATGTGAGGGCGGCAATGAACCTGCGGGTTCCTTAAAAGCCAGTAGGCTAAGTAAGTAAGTACTAAATAATATGTATTCTAATTAAAAAAGCTTGGCAACAATAGAATATTAGTTTGTGTGTTAGCTGCAGTTTGTATAAAACTACTATAATTATTGCACCATGCGTCATTCTGATTATACAAATCATGGATTAGACCTCACGACAACCTGCATGAGCCGCCACAGCGCACCGTGGCAGTGGACTACTTCTGCAGCATAAATACAAACAACTTGTAACTGCTGCGGCTGGCTCCGTCTGTCTTTCTTTACGTCAAGGCTTTTAGCACTTCGTGAGCACGAGTTGCCCATCCATGCACATGGTAAAGTTTCATACTTGGTACAGACACTGCATTAAGAAATTTTCGTACATTATGACACTATTGAATGATATCGTTTTTTGTATCCTGTCTTTTTATTCATATTTAGATGTTCGTGTAATAACTTTTCTGTAGAATTTCTTGTAGATAGGATGTTGTTTATAATCAACACTTATTCAGTTTTCCCAAAAATGTTTAATTTCTTATAACAACTACCCATTTATCTAAAATTCTTTAACATTTTTAAGTCCAGCATCAGGATCAAAACTGAAAATCGTGTTGTCTGTATCCTGCATGACAGTTTCCACTGTGAGGTTGGCAACTAAATACCTGAGTCATCCAGTCACGATATTCCCCATAAGCTATAAACCGTTCATTTCGCTAGTTGAATCGGAGACACGGAACATTATATCATGTAATTACATAGTGGTGCAAGCTGCGCCCTTTCAATGATTCTGCGAGCAACATCGGCCTATCTGAACTGATAACTTATAATTAAATAAATATTTCGGCATTTCCATCTTCCTGAGATTTTAATAAAAGTATTTCGTTGAAATATCACGCAGGTTCTTAATTAGTTGCGTGCGAAAGGAATAAACATGATAATTCATTTGTTAGTTATCATCTGTGAACTTATTGATTTCTTCTCGAAAACCCTATATAAGTCGTATAATAAATACTATAATTATATATATATATATATATATATATATATATATATATAATTCATGAGTATATAGAAATTTAATATGAATAAAGCAGTAGATTCATAACACCTAAAAGAGTTGATACATAAAACATTAAATCATTAAATGTATTTATTTACGGAAAGGTTATGAGAAATTAGTCACAAACATTTTCGGGTAAACTTTCTGCTAGTAATTTTGTTTTCCCTTCCGCTTGAATTCAATTATTTTATTTAATTCCTTGCGATTATATAATTATCTCTGAATGACGCTTGGAGTTGAGAAAAGGACGGTTACTAAATAGTAGCAAATTGAAGAATCCGGGAGGAAGACCTGATAAGTCCAAATTTATCGTTTTTTTGTGTTTTCGTTTTCTTTAACATCTTAGTAAGCGTATTTTTATAATTTATTTAGAATATAATTTTTCATCATCCACCTTATCATTCGTTATGGTATTTCTACTCGGGTAACGACTTCGTCCTTAAAAAAGCATTATCAGGTCCCATGAAAGTTACATATTACAAATTGTGAATTCATGAAAACTATATAAAAGAGACTGTACAATATGAAATAAGCTATATATTGTACAATATGTTTTATATAGTGCATATGTAATTACATTTTGTAATGTGTATCTTTCATTTTAAGGGCGAAAACTTTAGTCAATCAATGATAAGCTAGATGATGGAAAATTGCATTATATAGGCCTATTTTTGTAAATTATAGACATCAGCTCAAAGAATTTGAGTGACCACAAGGGTCCTGAATACAATAAACATGTACAATATAATGTGATGTAATACATTAGAGAAAAAAGAAAGTTAATTGTTGAAGGCAAATATAAGTGGATTAATTGAAATAGAGATGATGATGTAATATTTGAAGAGAATCCTTGATAATATTTATAAGAATAGACATTACATAATCAAAAGGAATGTGAAGTTCCTTAAGATAATTCCATGTGAATTTTGTAATAGAACCTCTACTGCCAAACAGCAAACCAATAACAGACCATTGTTTAAGAGGGACGTTGTACTTTTGAGAAAGATAAGGGAGACAAGGTTCATATATAAACTTCTTCTCAATATCAACTTTAGTGGCCTGATTTAGGTTTCTTTCGAAACGGATAGTAGGGTCGAAAATACAACTGAAACTGTAACTAACTAGCAAACAAAATAACCATAAAATATCAGTAAGCGTAGTTTTGTAAAAACACATTAAAATGTGACTTATCAGATTCTTCCCCTAAACTCAATTACATAGAGTCTAAGACAAAAAAAAATCAGGTGAAATTATGCATAAATTATCAAATTAATCGTAAAGAAATTGAAAGAACTTAGTCAAACGGACAGTTTGACTACCACTATATCCAAAGTTACAGTTTACAATAATACATTACAACGGAAGGAAATAAATTTCCATCTATCGGAAATTGAACCCATGTCCGTTTAGATTTATAACCGGACACGCTACCACTTCAGCAACAACTCAGAACTGAATGGTAATTCTTTTGAAAGTAAACAAGGAATAAGTCTGAATAGAAAGCGTGAAGAAATGTTTTTATGCGGGTTGTTCACAGCAGTAACTTCAATTTTAGTATCTAAAGATGAAGACTAATATTTTACCATTACACAATCGTCTTCTGAGTGGCGTTAAGAGTTGAGAAGAAGGGCTAAATAATAGTAATCGTTAACAGCCTGATATAAAGAAAAAAAAGGTCCAATCATCTTTAAATCTAATCGTAATAAAATTGAAAAAATTGAGGCAAGCTTCCACACATATAAGGATTTTTAACTAGTAGTACGTATCCAGATTCACGGCTCGAAATAACACATTACAAATACATGACAAGGAAGAAATATAAATTTCCACCTACAGGAACTCGAACTCGTGTTCTTTAAGATTTGAAGAGGAATTTTCCAAACGATGCTAAATCATTTATAAACATTTCTTTTGTTTTATAGGTTAACGTTATTATTTTCCATACATCTATACAGGAATACACTTGAAACTTTCCAAACGGTGTTATGTTTCGTGTTATTTCCATTATAATCTCACAGTTTTTTTTTCCACGAAATATGTAAGTTAGTAATATGAATGTTCCAAACTGTATTAAGCTATTGTGATGTGATATTAAAATAATAATTATTAAGACATTGCCTTCTTTCAGTTTTACATATAATGCAAAGTGTTTAAAAAACTTACATAATTACTAAACAACATATCTTCAAATTGGACATTGGTAATATTATAAATTCTGTTATTTTACACTCTATTATATAGCATCAGCTATAAACATATCGTCGTTGTTCCTACAATAACTCCTATGTGACATATTTATCGATTTTCAGATTTTTGCTCTATTAAATAATTTAAATAGTGATACAGCAAATAATAAAATTTTCTATATGTAATTATATTTCTTTGTTTCGAAAATGTAAGAATTCACAGTCTCCTATGTACGGCTGCCATAGGATGAATAAATATGTTTTTCTTCCTGCTGAAAAATGTTATATTTTGCACATAGGAGTTATTGCAGGAACAACGATAAACGATATTTCTTTGTGATATTAAAATGATTTTTATTAAAACATTGCCTACTTTCATTTTTACATGTAATGCAAAATGTTCAAATAAACATACACACGCCAAGAAACTTAGTACATTTTGGAACTTATTAAAATGTTTAACAGCATTCACAATATCAATTTCCAAAACTTAAATTCTATCAATAAAGCTCAGTTTCCATAATGTTTTAACTGCCAAAGTCTCCTTTCAGTACCTTCAAGATATTTCCATTTATAAAAAATCACGTTTCCTGAAAAAGTAGCTTTTTTTTTTTTTGATTTAGCACCATTTGGAAAGTCACTCTTCATTCACACCCTACACTTTGAGTCACTACTGATAATTATTATTATTATTTCAAAAGCAAGTAAGGAATTTTATTTTGTAGGCCTATAGAACACATGAAGAAAAGTTTTTATGCGGGTTGTTCACAGCAACAATTCAATTTAGTGCCTAACGACTAGTTAAAGCTACATAGTTGTTGAGGGGCTTTTAACGGTGCCTCTTTGAAAATACCTACATTTAAATGACATACAATTGCAAACTGCGAACCTCAAGTCTTTCATACAACGGACTGAACATGGCAATGCATGTAATGTTACTCTTTATTATAGGAGAGAGAAAGGAAGAGGGAGAGGGAGAGGGAGAGGGAGAGAGAAGCACATGCAGACGGAGAAATTTTACTCCTCTGTATCTGTGTTATTCATCTTGGGGAATGAAAATAAGAAGAATAAAAAAGATTCTTTACATGCAGGTAGCGTGATCGACTGCAAAGAAGAATAATCGCTACATGCATCCATTTACCTCCGGGGATTTGGAACACTAGGAGTATCCAAGGTATGGATTCTTAGGCCATACGATTCAGCGCATGGCTAAAACTTTCAGAGAACTGTTCCAGGGAATTCTGCTGTTTAAATGTGGTTATGAGAAATATTGAACATATTTTAATCACATGGAATTCCTAAAAGAATAATTACATTCACCATAATTATGTCTATCATAGTCAGATCCAGGTCCCGCGCCGTGGCGTCGCGGTCTAAGGCATCCCGCCTAGGAGTCGCGTTACGGAATGCGCGCTGGTTCGAGTTCTCATGGGGGAAGAAATTTTCTCATGAAATTTCGGCCAGTGTATGGGACCGGTGCCCACCCAGCATCGTGATGCACTTAGGGAGCTACAATAGGTAGCGAAATCCGGTTGCGAATACCAGCTATAACGGCTGGGGGGATCATCGTGCTAACCACACGATACCTCCATTTTGGTTGGATGATCGTCCACCTCTGCTTCGGCATGTGGGCGTGAGGCCAGCAGCCGGCTGGTCGGTCTAGGCCCTTCACGGGCTGTAGCGCCACGGATTATTATTATTATTATTGTTATTATTATTATTATTATTATTATTATTATTATTATTATTATTATTATTATTATTGTAGTCAGATCCAATAATACTGTGATGGGCAAAGCGACAGTAGATTTTCTCAACAGTAATCTCACTATAGGTTTTGATTTATCTAGATAAAATCAAAACTCGAGTTGGATTTAATTGACTATTACACAATTAGAAGGAAGAATATGAAGATTAGAAGAAATAAAGTACTCTAATACAATAAAATACTCACTGACTTACTAAAATTCTATTTTACTAATGTTAGCTTCACCAAAACGTTTGAACGGAGCTGCCATTTTCAGTTGACTATCTATGCGGTAAACAAATGAAGATCACAAAGCATGTTTTATAGTACCGAGTCCACACCTGTGGAGTAACGGCTAGCGCGTCTGGCCGCAAAACCAGGTGGCCCGGGTTCGATTCCCGGTCGGGGCAAGTTACCTGGTTGAGGTTTTTTCTGGGGTTTTCCCTCAACCCAATATGAGCAAATGCTGGGTAACTATCGGTGCTGGACCCCGGACTCATTTCACCGGCATTATCACTTTCATCTCATTCAGACGCTAAATAACCTTAGATGTTGATAAAGCGTCATAAAATAACCTAATAAAAATATATATAGTACCGTAAAGAATTTGCAGTTTGAAATGTTGGCAAACAAAGAAACAAATGGCAGGGAGGTGATAAAAACGAAAGAAAAGGTTAGAAGAAATACAGTAGGCCTACTCTAATAAGGTATTAATTGGCTTACTAAAATTCTATTTCACTGATGTTAGCTTCACCAAAACCTTTGAACGGAGCCGCCATTTCAATTGACTATCTATGCGCGAAATAAATGAAGATCGCAAAGCATGTTTTATAGTATCTTAAAGAATTTGCATTTTGAAATGTTGGCAAACAAAGAAACAAATGCTAGGGAAGTGATAAAAACAAACAAATGCTAGGGCAGCGATAAAATTGTAGCGATAAATAGCCATGATTGGTTGAAATATGTCCTTTCGTACCGTTTTATTGGTCAAAAGTAGTATGACGTGGTAAAAGTGTAATAATCGAGTAATTCTACTTTTCCACGCACTGCTTCATAACATTTTTGTAAATTAATCTTTTCGTAAGCGTTTCATGTTGAAGGACAGCGGTTTCAATGCCACTGACAGGCCTAAGTTAAATGTGTACAAAAAATACCAGTCCAAAATTGCATTTGTAATGTATAATGTGACATAAATAAATAACATTAATAGCTATACCTCCCAGAAAAATAAGAAATAGTAGGTATGAAAATCAAAATCTTTGTGATAATAATCGTTTTATTATATACATATAATAACTGTTTGTATTATATTTAGTTGGTAGTGAAATGTTATTCGACTTTAATGGTATTTGGTTTTTCAAGAAATGAATTTAAGACGAATTATTATTAAGATGTGATCATGCGATTATGACCAAGAAGTTTTGATACTTCTAAATGTCTAGTATTGGTCCACAGTCTTTATATGCTTTAGAATTAATTAGGTCAAAAAAGTAAATCTTGAAACGATAATGATTGCTATATCTTGATATTACTTACTTACTGGCTTTTAAGGAACCCGGAGGTTCATTGCCGCCCTCACACAAACCCGCCATTGGTCCCTATCCTGAGCAAGATTAATCGAGTCTCTATTCCTTTGCCGTGGTCGTGCCAGAGAATCAGTCCCATTCCGAGGCTTGTTTTGAGGTTTCGTAACAAGCTGTTTTTTTACGGTGATGGGGTGTTAGCCCTTCGCCCAACCCCACAGCTGGAGGACCACCTCTCATCGGCTGTCCGCGACTGCTTATTCAATATATTCACAGCTACGCTCCATATCTGGAGGCCGTCTCCTCGATCCGCAACCTGAGGACGTGATAGGGACCCACAATAGGCCTACATGGTATATCTTGAAAAAAATTAAATACTCCTTTTATAAAATATCTAACGATAATTTTTTTTTATTGTTGTGGTCGTGGAACTCTCACTGAATTCTGAGGGCCTTCGCCTTATCACGAACTGAAGTGACCTTAAAATACGACAGAATAAAAATTTTATTGTAGTGTTTTATCTGTATCTCGCGCCAGAACCGGCCACGTAAGACAATAACTGTAGTAATACTATGTACCTAGTTGTCACAACTGTATAAATAAAAGAAAAGCAAAAACTGTAGATAATCTTTTGTCATATATACCAAACCTTGCTCGTTATAGGTTCGTTGGACATCCCTTATTTACACTGCTTCCATCTGCCGGTCTAGGTTGCGATATTAAGATTATCTCTATGACTCAATAGCATTGAGAGGTCTTGCTTCTTATTATAAGAATGTTCCATTAGGCCAGTCTCAACAATGACGATGAACCTTTGCTCAGAGATAAGAGTCATTATTCATGATGCCAAGCCCCTCACATACCAATCAGCTTTACCGTGGCAAAGGGGTACCCGGCAATCAGAAACAAATGAAACAATAGCTTGCAGATAAATAAGCAGTCATAATACGCAAAGCCCCAATATCTTGCCATTCCGTCTGATGATATTCAACCCTGTAAACAATAATAATAATAATAATAATAATAATAATAATAATAATAATAATAATAATAATAAAATTAAAATTACGTTCATATCATTTCACATCATATTTATTTCCCAAATTTACAGTTGTAAAGTCTTCTTCTTCTTCTTCTTCTTCTTCTTCTTCTTCTTCTTCTTCTATTTAAATCCGCTCCTACATCTAGTTTTTTTGTTTCACTATTTTTCTGCGAACAGCCATTTCTGTTGTCTGTAATAGGTTAATATTGCTCTTATTACTAATTTATAAATTCTTACTTTTGGTTCTTTTAAAGATTTTTATTTCTTCATCCAATATAATTCAAGCATCCAGCTATTCTTGCAGTTTTACTTGCTTGAGTTTCCACTTGAATAATATTCTGACGCTGTTTATCATTTCTCCTAGGTAGCCTACATGACCTGTTCTATTATTTTTCTTTGGAATACAAATTTGGACCGAAATGGCTCTTTATTTATTACCATACATACATTATTTGAGATGTTGATATTTTTATGCTATATTTTGTGTATGCGGATGGCGTGAATATGTTAGGAGAAAATCCACAAATTATTAGGGACAATACTGAAATTTTACTTGATGCAAGTAAATTCCGAAAAGACAAAGTATATGATTATGTCTCGTGATCATAACATAACACAAAATCGAAAAATAAAAGTTGGGAATTTATCCTTTGAAGAAAGCCACCGGCGTAGCTCAGTCGGTTAAGGCGCTTGCCTGCCGGTCTGAAGTTGCGTTCGGGCGCGGGTCCGATCCCCGCTTGGGCTGATTACCTGGTTGGGTTTTTTCCGAGGTTTTCCCCAACCGTAATGTGAATGCAAGGTAATCTATGGCGAATCCTCGGCCTCATCTCGCCAAATATCATCTCGCTATCACCAATCTCATCGACGCTAAATAACTTAGTAGTTGATACAGCGTCGTTAAATAAGCAACTAAAATAAATAAATCCTGTGGAGAGGTGGAAAAATTCAAATATCTTGGAGCAACAGTAACAAATATAAATGACACTCGGGAGGAAATTAAACACAGAATAGATATGGGAAATGCCTGTTAGCATTCGGTTGACAAGCTTTTGTCATCCAGTCTGCTTTCAAAAAAACTGAAACTATTTATAAAACAGTTATATTCCCGGTTGTTATGTATGGTTGTAAAACTTGGACTCTCACTCTGAGAGAGGAACAGAGAGAATAAGGTTCTTAGGAAAGTATTTGGAGCTAAAAGGGATGAAGTTACAGGACAATGGAGAAAGTTACATAACGCAGAATTGCACGCATTGTATTCGTCACCTAACATAATTAGGAATAATAAATCCAGACTTTTGAGATGGGCGGAGCAAGTAGCACGTCAGGTTGAATACAGAAATTGGTATAGGGTGTTAGTTGCGAGAGGTGAGGGGAAAAACTCCTTTCAGGAGACCGAGACGTAGATGGGAGAATAATATTAAATGGATTTGAGGGAGGTGGGATGTGATGGTAGGGGCTGTATTGATATTGCTCAGAATAGGGACCGATGGCGGCTTATGTGAGGGCGGCAATGAACTTTCGGAGTCTTTAAAACTCATTTGTAAGTAAGTAAGATAACAGATTTATTTCTTATAGTTATTTGGTATATGTTTTTCTACTTTTCAAATAGTGGGACTGTAATATGTTTTCCATTCCTCTGATATTAGCAATATTCTCTGTGAGTCAAGTTCTGTACTATCGTTTCCATCTATAAGTCTACGAGAATCGCACACAGAAGCTTACATAACATCAGGCATAAACCCATCATGAAAATATCAAGAGACTGATAATTTCTGGTCAATAATTAATGTTACTTTTGGTTCATCTAATGAGCTCTGCTGCAGGATGTTACAATATAGTGGCAGTTGTGGTATTGATTTATAAGAACTTCGCTATCATCATGTAATTACTTTACATGACACATCTATAAGAAATAATTATTACAGTAGGGAATTTCATAACCTCGGGCGTACAAATGGTAATTTAGCTGTAATCAACTTTATTAACTGCGAGGCATTTGTAGAGTTGTCAAACAAAATATCGAAGATGGACAAACAAAACAGAATTTAATACTAATGAACAATAGACAAAAGAAGTCTGACGTGCGAAAAACAAATAAATGTGAATATTATTAGGTAGGCAGAAGAGTCTTGAATGAAATGAATAATGAATGGGTGCAACTGCATCAGGCAGTGGCCGCTAATCAAACCTGTAGTGTACAAATAACACTGTTGGTAAACCGGTTCAGGTGGAAGTGGAAGAAGGGGCGGTTTCTCCTGCCACTAGAAACTTTACCGGTTTTCCGTAGCTACACAGATATATACAACAAAACATCGTTGAAAAAGCGGTATAAATATCTTGACCACCGGTAATGTTTACCTTCTAACTAGAAGCGGGGTGGGAGTTCTTGCTAATTCTTTCTATTCTTGCTCCTTTCAAGTTTTTTCTATCTCTGTCCCACTTCCTTTGTTTTTTTATGATTTTTATTCTTATACTCGTTTTCTTCGTTTCTCAATACATATTTTTATTCTTTAACTTCTTTATTTCAGTCACTCTTTTCTTCCACTTATTTTCATTTTTACTTAAAATTGTGATAATTTTCTTCTCCTTCTATATATTTATTATCTTATTTCTTTCTTTTACAGCTTTCATTTTCTTATAGTATCTTCTTCTCTTTTGCTATGCTAATTTCTTTTCTTATCTCTATACATCTTTATTCGTTATTTCTTTCTTTCACAGTCTTCCTTTCCTTCAATGCCTTACTCAAATTTCTTTCTACAAGCCTTTTTATATTTTTTCCATGTTTCTAGTTTTGTATTTCTTTTCTATGTCTCTTTCTTTAATTTTATCTCATATATTACCGTTCCTTCTTTCTTTCTAGATGTATATTATTTCTAGTCCTTCCATTTTCTCCCTCTCAATTTCGTTACCCATTACCTTCATTCAATTATCTTTTATGAATTACTTATTTTCTTAAATCTTTCACCTTTTTCTTTGTAAATGCGTCCATTTTCTACTAAGTTATCTCTGTTTTCTGCATCTTCTCTTGTTTATTCTTTCTTTGCTTTATATAATTACTTCCTCCCTGTTTTCTCTGATTAGCTGTTTCTTCCGAGGTTTTCCTACACCATAAGGCAAATGCGAGGTAATCTGTTGGCGAATCCTCTATCCATCTTGTAAAATTTTGACTTATTTCACATCTTAGAGCTTCATTGTTAATGTAAGATCTATGGAATACAATAAATGAAATGAAATTCCTTATATTCTCATTCTTAGTATCTTCCTCCTCATATTTTTTATTATTGATTTCATTTTTGTTGTTGCATTTTTCTCACATTATTAGAACATGTTATAATTAATCTAATGTTAATAGACTTTCCAGTTTTTAAGAAGGTCAATAAATATAGTCATTCAATTATTTAGGTTGCAAATTATCACTTGTCAGAGAGAGGTAGGTTTCAAGGTATACTTACAGAACGTTGAAAACGAAGGAAATCGAAATCATACTACAAGCGGACAAAATTAAGTTTTTTCAGACGACTAGAAAGTTATATACGCACAGACCGTAAAAAGAGACAATCTGAGCTGAATTTAACATTTATAATTTGAATTCTTGAACAAAAACTCATGGGCAACAATTGTTTGGTCATCTACAAAGGATAAAAGATGACAATATCAGAACAAATTTGGCAGTATAAGCCGAAAGGTTGAATACCACAGGACAGGCCGTGGAAAAGATGATTTGACCAATTACTATATGAGAAGCTAATGATTGTGTTTATTAAATATGTGTTACGTCCAACAATTTTACAAGTTGTTTCATATAATTCCTCTCTTCTGTCAATTTCCCACCTATCTTTTAATACACCTTAATAATAAATTTCCATCCAGATCACCGATATATAAAACTGAGTCAATTATCGATTGAACTTTAATGCTCTAAGCTTTGAACAATATCATATAATGACGCCAAGGAAGTGCTCTTTTATTTTGCTGATGGAACATGTGCCACTTTGTCGCTTAGCAAGGGTGCGAACGGAGATCTTGTGTATGGATAGTGCAGTGCCACACCTCTGAATCAGTATTTTGATGCTCTGCCAAATACAGCTTATATATCATTATCACAACATGGAGCAAACACTTGCAGCTCAGACATATAATCGGGGCTGAAGATTGAGTATGTACATATTACACAACTCAGCTGATTTTCAAAGGAAGTTTCTTATTTTAACGGTTTTTAATGTAATAATTTTGGGCACAAAATTCACTACTTTAAAACTTCTCTTTTTATCTGGATTTAGCTGTAATAAGACGTGTGTAGTGTAGTATACATACAGGCTGTAAGGTTTTCAATGACAGTCCTTTTAAGGGACGAATCCTTATCACAATATGAATGGAAAAATCCTCTACCATTTTCTGCGTTTGCACTTAGATTTCCCAAATATAATTATTTATGTTACATAATATTTTTGATCCTATTATCTTTCAAACACACTTAGAAATACAAATTTTATGAAAGTGTTTTACATTAGAGTTCTCAGTTGCAACGAATATTGCTTAATGTTTCTGTCACGTTCACGTTTAAAATATAAAACTCATACTGTAGTTGAGCCTACAGCTTATTTCCTATGCCCTCATTTACATGATTATTTACAGGGCCAGCGCCAATGATAAACGAAAACCACATAATCGCGAAATAGGCCTACTCTTTTTCTGTTGATAAAAGCAAACATTTTATGTTTCAGGCCCTTCCACGTCAAAATATCGCAACTTTTAACTCGCGAAATAAAGCAAAATTTTTGTTTTTAGCACTTCTTTTTTTTTTTTTAGAAATTACTATTTTTCATGGGAAAAATTTAAATTTATTTAGGAAATTTTAATATAAATGGCACTAATATATAGGCACTGGAGTAACATAGGCTAAATTAGTAAATAACTTTGGTGAAGCTATATTCCTTGCGCGTTGTACTGTTGGCAGACATGGACGTGATAAGAGTTAGCTGGATTTACGATTTTGTTTTAAATAGATAGTGGAATTTTCTTAAAAATTATAAGGAATTAAAATATAATCTGTTTTGCATTGATATGTGTGTACAGAATTTTGAATTCAATTTCAAACGTTATTTAAATACAGAATTTTGAGCCTCATAATATTCAAACTCTATACGAGTATCAATACAAAATTTTGTGTTTAATATTCTAACCCTATTTGGAGTGACTTTATTTTTAAATAAAGAAGAAATAGCCTTAATATTTTGTGATGTTTATTAGTTTGTATTAATCACACACAGATGGGAGACTTATAAAAAAATTTGTTTACACAACGGATGTGTTGATAGAAAACTGTAAGTATTGTTAAAATGTACTAAGGTCTTTAAGATTTCCATGAGAATATAGGCTTCTAATCTTTGCAGGGATATTCAATGATGTATTTCATACGACGACAGTTGAAACCTTATATTTTTATTTACCATAAAATATGATCTCAAATCATAAGATGAACGTAAACTTTTGGCATAAGATATCATTAAAATTTGCACGTTTCTACAAAGTTAAGTACAATCATTTTACTATTTTACTAAAATATTTACAGATGTTTTATACAACATAAGAATTCTTTAAATTTTTGAATCTGAAATAATTACCGACTGCTTGGGTTTGTCTAATTAGCAAACCAAAGCTATTAATTAAGTTTCTAATTTAACTACAAAAACACTTCAACTTTTGATCTACTTCGTGAAGAAAAATCGCAGGACCTTAAAATTTATTACAGAAGCCTTTGATATACGATGTAAATGTCTGTCTTTGAAAACAAGAATACAATTATAAGGTAACCCAGTTTAGGAACTTGTTTGGCAGAGTTTTTTGATGCAAATTGAAGGAGACGCAAGTCCTTGCATTTGATTGGCGACAAGTGGATAAAATGACATTAGAGCAAGTTTTACCTGGAACATTCTGGTCCCCCTCCGTCCACATTTCGAAGTCTCTCTAAATGTAGAACATCAAAGTGGATTTTAGAATGCGTGACTACATTTTATTTAACTTTGAGCCACGAAAATTAACGATTTAAACTGAAAGTATATAAAGACAGACAAATATTCTTCAGTATTGCTTAGACATTCTTAGGAAAAAAACAACGTTTTTATAATTACAAAATCACTTGGTCTAATAGTTACAGTGAATGAACTCATTTTTAGTAGGTTATTTAAAGACGCTGTATCAACTATTAGGTCATTTAGCGTCGATGATGGTATTTGGCGATATGAAGCCGAGGATTCGTTATGTGATTGCCAAGCATTCGCATTACAGTTTTGGAAAAACATGAGAAAACCTACCTACGTAATCAACCCAAGTGGCATCGAACTCACGCCTGTACGCAGCTTCGGATTAGCGAGCAGACATCTTTCCTTCAGATAGCCCCATAACTAATAATCTGTTAAGTTAATATCTGGTGATCTTGCAGGCCAAGCTATAGGAAAGTGCCTACTGATAACACGACCTCCGAAACAATCAGAAACAAAGAAGCTCGTCATGGTGATGCAAAATATCTCATTTCTTGTGTAATAAGTCATTTCCACAATTTTTAAGGTTGTATAGGAAATATGAGCAAATTACAGTTACCTCTTACTTTAAAAAAAACCTATACATAGTAAAAACCATCCCTAAAATCACTTTGCTATAATCCAACAGATATATCTTTTGTGAGAAAGTGCCAATTCAGTTAACTGAATCTTAATAGGACTATACATGTTGCCAAGAGCGCTGCGTAGCTCAGTCGGTTAAGAAGATTGCCTGCCGATCCAGAGTTGCGGCCGGAGCGGGTTCGATTCCCACTTGGGATGTTCGGTTTTTTCCGAGATTCCCCAACCGCAAAGCGAATGTCAGGTAATCTATGGTGAATCCTCGGCCTCATCTCGTCAAATACTATCTTGCTATCACCAATACCATCGACGCTAAATAACCTTGTAGTTGATAGAGCGTCGTTAAATAACCAACCAACTAATAGGACTATATATATATATATATATATATATATATATATATATATATATATATATATATATTTTAATCTTGAGAGTTCAGACACGAAAACTACATCAAATTATACAGATTTAAATGTTATCAAACCATTAATTTCTTTTGTTAAATATTCAATACTAACAGATAAATTTACTAAGAAAGGAAGACTTTTTTTTAGGTTTGAAATCGCCACACAGATGTACATTCTTAACGACAGAAATCCAATATTACGGTTTGCCTTAAAAGAAAAGAAAAATTGGGAGGAAAGTGTTATAAAGGATTTCTGTTCCTCACTGGGGAAGCTCCACTAAAAATTCAATAGCAATTTCTCGTACATGAAAAAATTAAACTCTACTAGATACAGTTGTCGCATGTTATCATAACATCAGGGATTACAAATTCTGTGTTACCAACGTGTAATTATCTAAACTATCAGACTGATAGAATTCAGAAATTATATCATCAGAGATCGCATTGGCATTGTTATAGTACAAGTTAAACGTATGTTAAACAGTAGCCTAGACAACAAACAAGCGACAGGCGTTTTATGTAACGTTAGTTGCTTTTTGTCGAATAAAACAAAAGACGCAAGAAACAATAAAAAACGTGATGACATTATTATAATGCAACTAGAGTAACCACTATACATAAGAAAATGAAGTTATTAAAAGAGGAAATAGAGACATTTAAGAAATATTTCTTGTTAAAAGTCCTCATAGTTCTTTTTCCACTAGGCCTATATCTCTCTTCATACTTACTACTAGTTTAAACGCAGAGAAGCAAGAAGTAATGTTTTTCTATCAAGTAGCATATGTGAATACAAGGGAATTTAACGAGATATAGTTGGCAATGATGTACGACAGAGATAACAGCTACTAGTTTCTCGTAACTCGGAGCATTAAAGGCCATTACTTGACAAAGTAATTACACTTGAAGTAAGGAAGAGTGTGTACTTCTTGAACAAAAATTAGCCATGCAGACAATAGAATACCTTATCATCACTGTCTGCTAGCTTGGCTACCAGCCATAGCTTCGTTTTGTACTCGGTCTTTCACCTCTTTTAGGTCCCTGTGGCGCTGTGGTGCTAACTGCAGTGACAATGATGTGTTGTTTTCATTCCGGGAAAAATTTCTCCGTATTGGTTGTTAGTTCATTAAGCTACGCGAAGCCATAAACTTGCTATGTCACTTCTATTATTCATAAAAAAATATTAACATCTTTCTGTATACAGGGAAATGTTACATACTGAAACAATACATACTGTACTTTTATTTTACTCTTACGGTACTTTGTAACACGTGAACAAGTATATGCCTATGAGAAGAATTAAGACATATTTATCGGAAACGAATTACTTACTTATTTACTGACTTACTTACAGGCTTTTAAGGAACCCGAAGGTTCATTGCCGACCTCACATAAGCCCGCCATCGGTCCCTATCCTGAGATAGATTAATCCAGTCTCTATCATCATATCCCACCTCCCTCAAATCCATTTAATGTTATCTTCCCATCTACGTCTCGGCCTCCCCAAAAGTCTTTTTCCCTCCGGTCTCCCAACTAACACTCTATATGCATTTCTGGATTCGCCCATACGTGCTACATGTCCTGCCCATCTCAAACGTCTGGATTTAATGTTCCTAATTATGTCAGGTGAAGAATACAATGCGTGCAGTTCTGCGTTGTGTAACTTTCTCCATTCTCTTGTAACTTCATCCCCTTTAGCCCCAAATATTTTCCTAAGAACCGTATTCTCAAACACCCTTAATCTCTGTTCCCCTCTTAAAGTGAGAGTTCAAGTTTCACAACCATAAAGAACAGCCGGTAATATAACTGTTTTATAAATTCTAACTTTCAGATTTTTTGACAGCAGACTGGATGATAAAAGCTTCTCAACCGCCATTTCGTACAATATTCTCATCACCAGACGAGACGGGATTTACTTCCAAACCTATCTCTTTACTTGCTTCAAGTAAAATTTCCGTATTTTCCCTAATCGTTTGTGGATTTTCTCCTAACATATTCACATCATACGCATAGACAAGCAGCTGATGTAACCCGTTCAATTCCAAACCCTCTGTTATCCTGGACTTTCCTAATGGCATACTCTAGAGCAAAGTTAAAAAGTAAAGGCGATAGTGCATCTCCTTGCTTTAGCCCACAGTGAATTGGAAACGCATCTGACAGAAACTGACCTGTACGGACTCTGCTATACGTTTCACTGAGACACATTTTAATTAATCGAACTAGTTTCTTGGGAATGAAATTGAAACGAATTAGTTTCAATTAAATAATATGACTTTTATATTGCAAAAAAGGATTGGAAGACTTAGTGAAGGATTACATTTAAAAACAAAGGCATTGGATTTGACGAAATCTCTATGTTTGTGTGTAACGTCTATATAAGAATTAAAGTCATGAATTAAAGTAAATAAATACAAGATTTTGCTTTAAGATTTAAGTGTATCCAATGAACGGAATGAAATCAGATGTGAATAACAACAGTCAAACCTGAATAATAATAATAATAATAATAATAATAATAATAATAATAATCATAATCATAATAATAATCATAACAATATTAATAATAATAATGGTGATGATGTGAAGATGAATAACAGCACGAAACAGTAGGAAAAAAAAAAAGAAGAAGATGAAGAGATATTATTTTTTTTCTTTCAAAATTTAATTGTAAAATTCTGAATCCGCTTGGAGACTTAAGAATTGGATGGGGCATTTCTTTCTTCCCTCTGAAGTTTACTACAGGTATATCAGGTCGTGCATTCATCACAGGCAGTCAGGTATAGACAGCGCATGTGCGAACAGGAGGACGTGTAACGGTGTGCGTAAAGCATCACATCAATGTTTGTACAGCTGAGGTATCCATGACTGACTGATAGATGGGGCAGGGCCACCAACATGGTCGATTTCACGCATCTCTTAACTTTTTCGCAGACATTCATCTGTTTTATAGGGTGGCTAACAAGGCAGACTAAAGTAAGAAAAAGTAAGCTGGATAACATCCCAGGGAAGTAAACCAACCCACGCAATAATGAAATAGAAGAGACGCAGTTAAATTTTAACCATAATAAAAAAAAACAAGTCATTCTTCACATTTAGCCTATTATTATGCCGTCCGTTATATTACATAGTCTTCGGCCGGGCTTGAACCCGAGAATTTCGGACCAAAGAGCACTCGAGGTAACCACTAGATCACAGCGGAAGACGAAATTTTAAGAATTGATACACCCTTTATAGAGCCTTTTTTATTTAATATCAATCATTTACTATATTCCAATGTAAAATTTAATATATACATCTTGATTAAACAACTTTTAACACTGTATCACTTCGGAATATGTATTATATGACTTTCTTGTGTTAAATTCTATCGTACCTGGTTTACATGTTTCGACCTATTATGGGTCATCCTCAGAACTGGTCGTTGCTGGTCTTAGCGCCTCTTGTTTTGTTTTCTGTGAGGGTGTGTTTGTGCGGTGTAATGTTATACAGACACACAAAAACACACCCCAGTGAAATTCTCAACACACAACTCAATTTCAGAACACACACACTCTTTGACTCCACATTACACCACACAAACACACCCTCACAGGAAACAAAACAAGAGGCGCCAAGACCAACAACGACCAGTTCTGAGATGACTCATAATAGGTCGAAACATGTAAACCAGGTACGATAGAATTTAACACAAGAAAATCATATAATAAATATCCCTCAAATTTAATGTATAGGCCTACACAAATGTTTCTTTAAATAAAAATAAGTATTAAAACAAAATTGGAAATAAGTACTCGCTATCATGGCATAAAAGGAATAGAATAATGTAGTCCATTAGGTAAGGCAATCTGGCCACTTTTTCTTTGCTTCTCGCACAAATACAGCTTCCATATCACCTATTACATCTGGAGGTATTATAAACCATTATTTGTTGTTTTATCGCCTTATAATAATTATTTGATTATCTGTGAATAAACTTTAGCTGGAAATATGTGTTATGTACTTAATAACTGCATTCAAGAGGGGAAGGTACACATTTATGGATCTAAAAATGATATTTTTCAATTTATTTATTATAGAATATATTCTTCTCTTCCTTATAATGAAAGAATTTCTTACATAATCTATCTCTATAATGTCCGATTGGTACGCCCTTTAACACGAGCGCATGTTACTTCACCTGTCCCGTTGAATTTATTTTTTGTTTCACGTTTTCAGAAACTCTGAATTTTACATTTGCTTTCCCTGGTATCTCAAAACGTTTTGCAATCTTCTGTGTTTTTGACATCTTACCAACATACACTAAAATCTTTGCTGTAGCATTATTTGTCATTTATTTAAAAATGTTTCATGAACATGTTAAAATAATAATGTATTTTATAAACATTTAAGAAAAAATATATTTATTTGCTTATAGATAAGTGAAAGATTTTAGTTCATTTTATTCGTGTCGTTATAACAAATATTTTAAAGTAAGAATCCTTGAGATAATTGCAGATTTGTGGAATATAACAGGGAGATGCAAGATGTTTGCACAATTCAGGATCTAACATTGTAATTGTGCTAAGTGCCAAAAACAACTTTCTGAGATATTGATGAAAAAGTCGGCCTGGTTGGCGCAATTGGTATAGCGCTGGTCTTCTATGCCCGAGGTTGCGAGTTCGATCCCGGGCCAGGTCGATGGCATTTAAGTGTGCTTAATGCGACAGGCTCATGTCTGTAGATTTACTGGAATGTAAAACAACTCCTGCGGGACAAAATTCCGACACCCTGGCGACGCTGATATAACCTCGGCAGTTGCGAGCGTCGTTAAATAAACCATAACTTTTTTTAATGAAAAACGCTGCGAAATGCATGTTGAGATACCTACAACACCGTCTATTGGTACAAACAAATAAGTCACTTATAGTTGAGCTACGACAAAAACTGGGTGTTTCTCCCTTAGATTGAATAAAATGAGATTTGAAAAATTGGCACTTAACACATTTAGAATGTCAATTCTTCAATTTTCATCCAACATTTTGAAAATTAATTACTGTTAATTAGAAGCAGTGCTTTTAAAACATTAGAAATAAAATCTAAAGCAGAAGAAATGTATTGGAAGATACCAAATTTGATTTCACCAGAAATAAAGGATCCTGAGATACAAAATGTTAAATTACATTTGAAATGTATACCTCCCCCTTGCTGAAGTGATAAGTTACATATTTAATCACAAAAAGATAAGATAAGTAATAAAATTATATATAGAATATTGTGAACTAATTTGTGAAATACCCTACAGTCAAATCTTCTCTACTGCCTTCAGTTCATCCTCTCAATGTATGTGTGTACACAAACTTATATTGGCTTTTCCGCTTGCATGATTTTTCTCTGTTACGGAGGGGTTGAGACTTAAGGGATGATCGGGGTTAGGACCACCCGTACAGGATGCGAGAAGGTAAGGCTGATGCAGAATTATGCTACGACATCTTGTATAGCTTCTTATGGAAATGTACGAACGGCGCTTTCGTCTTTAAACTTCTTCCACTCCAATTCACAACAAAGGAAATATTCAGAAAATTTCGACATTAATATATTGCGTCATTACGAATAAAATTTAGGTTCAGGGAATGCTCCGTCAGTTTATATCAGAACAAGAGATCATGTTCTCTTAAATTATAATGATTACTCATAAATATTGATATGGCAACAATGGTACAGAATATAATGAAAATTTGCAGAAAATATCGATGTACTCGGGGAAAATCTACCCCACGCACAATTCTTTCCCAGAAATGTCAGAGAATGTTCCAGTAATCAATTTATGGTTCTTTTGCTGAGAAAATATCAGCTATAGTGGAGTTATACGACTTGTGGTATTTGAAAGGCCTCAAGCGTTTCCATGGCAATATTCCTTCCGCCACAAAAGGAAGAGAAGGGATGTTGCCATGCTAACGCTTGGGGCCTTCAAATGCCACACGTCGGTTGTTTTAGCTTCACTATAACTCTGTCGTCGATTTGAAAAAGGAGACACGTCCAAAATAAAGTGTTGGAAAATCGCAAAAAAGAAAACTATAACACACTTAAAAAATTGAAATGTTCATGAATCCTGGATGTATGTTTCCATAGTGACCTGATTATAAAAATATACATGAACAATTTAATTTGTTAACTTAGTTATAGTTTTTACGATTTTCAAACACTTCGTGATTTTGTACATGTCCCCTTTTGCAAATCGACTACAGAACTATTGTCAGTCACACTGGAGAGCGACTCGATTTTACATGTTGCAGTGCCTTTTCTCATCTGGTGTCATTTGTTTGAAGCAATCAGATTTAATCACTGCTCTGTACGTCGCCAGTGAAATAATGATCATTGGGCTCTGAATTGTGGTTACACACTAATTTTATTGTGTTGAAACAATTGCAATAAGATGACAATTAAATGTACCAGACACTAATAATTTTGCTTTCCCTGTTTACCACTACTTTCAGAGGAAAGAAGATAAATGAGTTACACATATCTAACGTTACCAGAATGCGGGAACATACTGATAACTAAAGAACGGATTTTTAGGTTTTTAAGAAGTCCATTTTAGGTTATTGGAATACGGGAAATAGTTTTTTTTTTTTAGTTTTTTTTTGTTCAAACTGTGAAGGTGTCGCAGAAAAGTTACCTGATTATCAAAAATTTAGCTTACTCTTAAAGTCAATTTTAAATAACATAATTTTTCCCTCGGTGGTAAAGATGAAATTATTATTATTATTATTATTATTATTATTATTATTATTATTTATTATTAGTATCACTATTTCTTACCAATGTTTATTATTGTCACACTAACATTACTTATTCAACTTTCATTACTTACTTTCATGTTGTTTTATGGTCTAGATATTAATGTAATGACTATGTAACCAATTGAATTAAATTAGAATTAGAGTCTGGCTGGGCGGAAGAGAAGGCCTACTGGCCTTAGCTCTGCCAGATTAAATAAATAAATTATTATTATTATGAAATCGTTTCCAATCCATTGTCGTAATAAATTTTATTTCACATCTTTTAGCCTAGTTTAATAAAACACAATATACGAGTATAAAATTCAACGTTAACCAGAAGCATCAGAATAAGACAGACTGCACAGAAACTTCAGAAAAGTTCACAGCTCGTACCCGCACATGCAAGATCGTAGTCTTCTATCAGGGAGCATGCCCTTCACGAAATTCAACAATGCGACTTCACCTCAAGAGGAAATTCGGTCACTTCTTACTCTTCTTCCAGGTGCCGGCCTCAACCTCAAACATCTGAGCTACTGCCATGAGAGAAGACAAGAAATATTGAAAGACAACCTGGTGGCATTGAAGGGAAAAAATCTTGCACACGGATTTCATCCCCTGTTGGGGCATTTCTTAAGAATATTAGGACTGCTATCGATCTAAAATTCAGACTGAATGCTCTGATGTGGTGTTAATATAAAATGGGTCCTCCAATCATGCCACAAGCTACAAGATTAGTATATAACTAGCAGTACCCGTGCGCTCCGCTGCACCTGTTAGAAATAAATATAAAGTAGTTACATAATTAAAATAGGACGTTTGATCCAGGGAACAACTTTTACAACAGCGCAAGATAATCTGCTTCGCTCATTACCCATTTTTTTTTGCATTGCATTTATTACATATATATTTTATGTATTTTAACACGATTCAATTGAGCATAGTTAAAATTTGAATTATAAAATAATGGATTGCTAAGCTAACGTACTATTCCTGCATACTAAATCAATTTACACTCTCGTTGTTCGTTAATTCTCTGAGATTAAAATGAGTGTACATAAATGTTATTTTAAGAAATACAGAAAACGAATGTACAAAATAGCCCATCAAATTTTCTGTGCATAAGAAGCTATTTTAATCTTACCTGTCCTCGATTTACTCAGACGTTACTGTAATAACATTATAGCATTATGTCCATCTAGAGAAACTACACTTTCCAATGGTGAAATAATAATTAATTATACAAATCGGTTAATTTAACTTCTGATATTACTTCATACAGAAACATTCTCTGTAGGCTATGTTTAATAGCTTTCGATTGTTAATGTCCAAGGCCCCTGTTTCGTTTGTTGTTGTCCAAGGCCCCTTTGTACACGATGTCATTTGTTCTTAATTCATTCTTAGATGGCGTTATTTTAATTTCAAACTCATTTATCTTATTAAATATCAGTCCTATCCAAATTTTGTAAAGAATAAAACTTATCGGAAACCATTTTTAAAGAAACTTTTGTTATGTAACATTTTTCACAAAAATCAATAATAAGCGAGATATTTCGATTTATTTAATTCAGGCCTCCTTATAACCCCCCTTTTAAATAAAGTATTTTGAATGCCATATAGTCTAAAATCTAAGTTACAACGAACTTAATTTATATTCCAATTTTCATATAAATCGGTTCAGCCATTATCGCGTGAAAAGGTAACAAACATACAGACAGACATACAAACAAAAATTTCAAAAAATGAGATTTTCGGTTTCAGGGTGGTTAATTATATATGTTAGGACCAATTATTTTTGGAAAATCGAAAATTAGCAGAAAAATTTCGGCTACAGATTTATTATTAGTAGAGATTTCACCTACCAAGTTGCCATGGTGACTTCGTGAATTAACTCCCAGTCTGTGTTCCAAAAGCTTACGTCTGTGCTTGCATGGAGCTAATTCGTGCTGTTGCAGCGAAGCTGTCTTGAATACTGTCAGATTCTGAAAGGTCGGCAAGCAGCCTAGACCTTGAAGTATTCCTGAGTTCCCCTCCACGTAAATTCAACCCGTTATGACAATAGAAGGATTTCATGATATGAGAGATGAAGAAAAGACACAAATATATTCAGTTTCTTTACAATATACGATTCTGTGGGGATGTGAGAGGGAAGAAGAGGTGTTAACAGGGTGTTATTCTCTACTGAATCCTATAGAACACGTAGTGCTGAGTATATCATGTGATTTGACATAGGAAGGGCAAGGATACGTCACTGTGCTACTGTACAGAGAGGAGCTGTCGGATCTTCATGATATAATGCTCTATATTAAACCCTCTAACATCATAGCAGACAGAAAAGCTACCTGACAGTGCAGAATAGCACAACACTTCAACGTTAATGCCTGCTGTCAATGTAAGATATTCACAATGACTTCGATCAACTGATAAACTCATATTTTATTCATTGCATTTTTTGTATCTTTTTTATGTATGATAGTCGATGGACCCCATTATAATATGTGGAAGCCATATCCTGCCTTCGGATGATGGGACACAATAGCATTGTTCAAAATCGCGTGCGGACATAAAATAAGGCGTGTCTATTTTGGGATATGTACAATT